>NW_020451105.1:2485182-2525544 GCF_003343035.1 Apteryx rowi | reverse complement strand
CCCCCGGCAGCCCGCGGCGCGGCCCGCACTGGGCGCTGCGGGATCGCCCTCAACCCCTTCGAGGGCGCGGCGGCCCTGCGGCGGAACGCAGACTGGGAGGTCTGGAAAAGCGGGAACGGGAATGTAAACGTGGAGTGAACACGCCAGCGAGTACTTCTCAGAGCAGCATTTTAAAACAGAAAGGAACCGAGCTCCAAGTGAGCCATGCTTTTGGAAGATACATAAGCCTAAGGGAAGGGTACCAGTCATATCTGAGGCCAAAAAAGTAAATTACAAGGTGTTTCGCCAAAGCCTGACCCTGTTAAGAGCCCAACTTCTAAAGCTGCCTTGTTTTATTAGCTGGTGCAAACTAGGCAGCTTCCACTTGGATTTTCATCTGTACCTGGTCTGCTGCATTAGAAAGGACTAGACCTTCCCGGAGTAAAAGTCGAATGGGAAAATGAAAAAGAAAATACTGTTTCAAAACGATCCAGCTTGTGGAATGCCACAGGTCAACCTCAGGAGCAAGGACATTGCATTTCAAAAGATCAGAAGCTCGTGGGAGTATTTAGAATATCCAGAATAGCTGTAATTGATGGCAATAAATATCTCAGTACACCACATTTTCTGTCCTTAAGATAGAGCTAGTAAAGATCTATGTAAAGGCTTGATTATTCCACTTCTTTTCTCTTATATCCCTCTGATATTTCTTGCTCCCTCCCCTGAAGCACCTTGCCCTGAGTAACAGTCCAGACAAGATACTGGGCTGGGGCAACTTTCATGTCTGATCTTACCTGACATCCTACGAAATCACCCCTGGGAAAGGAGCCTCAGGCCACGTGCTTGGCTTTGCCACCCCAGCTGAAAAGGTGGCGCAGCTGGTGGCAGGCACGAAAGCTCCCCCAGGAGGGCCGGGAGGCAGCAGCCCCCCCCCCGGCAGCAGCTCCTCACGCCTCGCCAGCGCCAGCCGCAGGTGCAGTCCCATCCCGCCCTCAAACAGCCTGCGTTCGGGGCCGGTTGGTTTGCTGGCTTCGGTTTTGCCAGGCCACAAATGAACAATAGGGAACTAAAGGGAAAACCAGAGACGTTTGGAGCAATTCCCCAGGCTACCCATTTCCCTCCCTCTCTCCAAATATAAACTGTGACTCACGTAGAGATAGGAGGGGAGGCAAGAAACAGCCACAGAACAGCCAACGGCCAGCGGAGAGGGCGGCCAGCAGCAGCACACGTCCCGCAGACACCACCGGCCTGCTTGCAGCCCGGAGGCGGTAACCACCTCAGTTCTAAGGTGTTCCCCTATCAGCTGCCCAGGGAAAGAGCATAATCTTTGGACAAAAGCACTCAGTGCTCTTTCTGCAACTCAAACGCCGTAGGTTTCGGTCTTAAACCAGCAATTTCTTAGCCGAAGCTCTAGCATCTCGTTTTCAGGATGCAATTCAGGCCTGCAAAATTTGTATCCATGATTTTTACCTGTAAACTGAAAAGCAGACACAAATGGCTCCTTGCACTTCTAATGGCCCCTCAGTTCTCTTTAAGGGCCAAAAGTAGTAAATATTCCAAATTTGTTCTACAGTACAATTAAGACATAAAAATACAGGAGCAAAATGTACCCTAAGAAATTACTTTCTTAGGTAAAAAATTCCCTGGGGTATGATTTTATTGCTGACTTGTTCCATACACCCATTAATATGTTGCTGCTGAAATACTACAAAAGTCAATAAATAAGCATTTGAAATTCTGGATGTGCACAACATTTTTATAGAAACAAAATGCATGCCTTTCCTTACTTTTCCCTAGCAGTTATGCTTCTATGTCTTGGGTTTTATTCTCTAAGTCTGTAACTGTTACCCTGTTCTGATTTTTTTTKGGGGGACGGGGAGGAGGGTAAGTGTTAAGAGCACACGTACAGTTGTGTGACATAAATAGTAATCATTTTCCTTCATTGTAAAAAGAATTCCCCTATCAGTTTTGGTAGCCTTAATAGCAACAAGGAGATGCATTTTGAAAGCAGTTAAGACTTTATATATATACAGGTTATGTTTGAACCATACAAGCAAAATCTGAATCCCTTCCCAAGAATAAAGAACTCTTGTTCCTTCACATCATGACAACACAGACCAAAGCACTAGCATAGCCAAATCTTCCCCGTCAGCCCTCTACATAAGCAAGTACCCTGCTGAAAGGTCGTTCATATGACATTCAAAACAGAAGAAGGTCATAGCCGATTCGAGGGTTCAAACATAAGATGTATGGTCTTCAGGAGGGTCACAGGCAGACACAATAACCTGCTGACAGACCCGTGAATGAACGAACAAATGAATACGCTGAGACAGAGAGGCCTGGACGCGAAGCCAAAAGGATTTTAGAAAGACTTATGCGAGAGCATCTCCCCGGTGCTTGCAGCGACTGCCAGGGCCCTCGGTGCGCTGCCCTTGCAGCAGCGAGGCCCGGCCCTTCCCTTCCCCGCTGCAGACACAGCAGCAGCCTCGCAGGGCTTCCCAGCAGCGTGCTGGCACCTGCCTACAGGGCACCGCTCAGAGATTGGGCTCTGCTTCCCAAAACCACACAAACTTCAGACCAAAAACGGGAGCTGAGGCACAAGGAGCTTTGCACTCCCCGGATTAGGGCCCTGCGAAGGGCCAGGGCAGCCCCAGCACAAGCCGGCGTAGCCCCGGACACAGCCTAAGCCTCTTAGGGGTTGTTTACGAGCCGGGTGGCCAGTCCCAGCAGCCAAATGTTTTCATTCAACCCTCAGGCTGGTGTCTCAGCTAGGGATCGTGAGAAGCAAGTGGCAGGTCTCAGAAAATGACACTCTCTCCTCTACTGTTACAGGGGAAAACTAATCTTTGGGACTGTTTTATGCTGCCTTAGTGCATAGGGAACAGGGTAGAGCCAAAAGCTGCCCTCAGATAGGGGTCCACTAGAAACAAGCATCTTGAAGGACCAGATACGGATGGCAGGACACGGGCTTTGATGACTTCTCACTTGACCAGTCACATTTCTTTGCATACAGTTCACTGTCTGTTTTTAGGCTTTGAACTGAACCATGGCTCAGATTTGGAATATTTTCTCATTTTATCCCTGGCAGGCCAACTCAGCACGCTGAATGAGGGCAGAGATGCTCTCACTTAGTCTGAAATATTGTTATAATGATGCTCCTGAGGCTTCAGTATAAGTTCTGTGCCTCCCCATCACTTTTTAAATTAATGAATATCCTTCAGTAAAAACTGTGGTGCTTTTACATATTTTTATTTAACAGATTTTTCTAACTCAGCCTTGCTTTGGGATGAAGATCCTCAGAATCCTGATAGGGTTGCCAGGTGTAACTGGAATTTATTTCTTCTATTAAAAAGTAAGATTTTGGAGCTGCCTTTCATCCTCCTATCTCTCATTTAGGCTCCCTTGACAGAGCAAAAGAGATAAGATTCGAATTGGAGTTGGTAAAATCCGTGTATGACCTCTTGCCCCGAGAGCATCACTGCGGGGGATCTTCCCCATTGCTGTGCCGGGCTTTGCTGACAGATCTCAGAGACGCCTTTCACATGCAATGCTTAATCGCCACCGAGAACAAGGGCAAGATATTTGCTTGTATTTGAATTCTTTAACTATAAAGCAGAAGAGGTCTCCAGAAAGCTTTATTATGAACTTTGATAATGTGCAAATGATGACATGGAGAAAATATTAGTTACTTAAGACCTAAATTAAATCTTCATAAAAGGACATTATTTACAGCTCTAATGGGCATCTAAACATCCCCATTGATGTGCTAAACAATATGCTTGTTATTCACTGGTGAGTCTTCAGTGACAGAGAAACATGTGCATCTCCAGCAAACCCAGCACTCTAATGAGACCTAGTTCTAGTTCCCAATACTTTCCAAAGAAAACTGTAGGAAAAACAGGAGGAAACAGATGTTGGAGACATTATGAATGAATTCAGTGCATACAGTCATTGTCTGTGCAACATTTACTATAAAGAAAGCTTAGGGAAATCCGTTAACTAGTAATCCATTGTTTGTCTATAAAAAATATGTATGCTAACAGCTTGCTCCACAATCATTAAACAACGTCACACTCCTATTTACCATTACTTTTGCTTTTTAATCACACAACACTTGGTTATGTTTATTACCTCAAGCAGGGAGCATACTATTAGAACATTTTATTACTGATCTTCACTGCATTTCGACCAAAAACACAAACATTTTCTATTCACTGAAAGCTGGATTTTTTTTTTTTTTTGGTTAAATGTCAATAACTGCTTAGGTTTTTCTTTTATGCATTACAAAATGGAAATATCAATAAAATTACAGTACTGGTTTAAAATGTTACAATTGTTAATAACAACGATATTTCGGCTATGTATGTGGGAGAGGAGACTAGATTATGGAATCATAACAGATGATAAACAGTAATTTTCATCCAAAAAAGAGCTCAGAACGGTGTTGAACAGCAGCCTCTAAATTAGATGTTTTCTAATACAGTAGATTAGACACTTTGTATCATGCAACATTACGACAACCAACTCAAGAACTATGCAAATGGTTAGTGTTGATTTTCAGTAACGGTTGGAAGGTTCTAGAGGATGGAAAGAAAGTTTATGTGGTGCCAATATCTTAGAAGTGTAAATAAGATGGCCTTGATCATCATAGGCCTATCAGCTTCATATCAGTCCCTGACAAAACTGCAGAACAATTGGTAGAGACTCAATCAACAACTAAAGCAGATAATATTATTACTGGCAAATCAACATCTCTCTGTGGAAAATACGTCTTGCTAAACTGGTATTTCTGCCGAGTTTACAAAAACTTGTGAAAGAGATACCACAGATAAGTGAGTTCTGTGAAATACTTGACTTCATATCTCATGATACTTTGAAAAACAGAATAAAACAAGTCATCCTGGCATACACCAATTGAGCTGGAAACTAGCTAACTGGTTTCAAAATGCAACACTAAATGGGAAATTATCATTAAGAAAATAAGTAGCTTGACTGTGTTTCACAGAAATCATTTATTTTTCCTACATATATAATATTACTGAGGAAAGTCCTAGAAGGGAACATTAAATGGTTATGAAATTTGCAGGTGGTGCAAAAATAATGGGAGAAGTCAACAGTAAAAAGGAATAAGATCAGAGTTAATGAAACTTTCACATGCTGACTAGAGCCATGCAGAGGTGTTTCAACATAGCAGATATAATCTTGTAGCAATAAGAAACTAAGAATTTCATAGAACAAAGGATCATCCACGAATTCAGTTAATCTGAAAATGTCTTGGGGGTCTTGAAAGAGTATCATTGACATGATGTGTCATCACGATGCTGTGGTTATTGCCATGGTTATGGGGCAATGCAATTCTTGTACATAAGAACTGGTGGTTATCAAATAAAAACAGGACATATTGCCCACTGCATTTAACACTGGTACCTGTGCAACAATCCAAAGGGATTATCAACCTCTGGAGATGCTTCAGAGAACAGCCACAAGACTGACTGAAGGGCTGGAAAATGTATATCACAGGACAACATTCAAAAAGCTCAGTCTATCTTATTTGTCTAGAGAGGATTAAGGGCAATTATGAGATCATAACATGAACTAATTCAAAAATGAAATTAATTCAGGTGAAGTCATGTGGACTGTTTTATAGAGGAGATCAGACTGAATTATCACATTGACTTCTGACTTTATCAAAAAAAGCTATTTTCAAACTCCATGTGAAAGTACAAGCTTTCTAGCTGTTACTAGTCAGCTAGCTATAGATCTGTTCCTGCCAACCTTTACACATATTTGTAGTTCATTGCTTTCAAAAAGGTACACAGAGGAGTAAGCCAAAAAGGATGTACAGCAGTAGGTCTTACTGACAGAGCAGACCACTGCCACATAATGAGTTAAGACTGCGATTGCTTCTGAGAGAGAACAAACAATGCTATAATCTACCCTGTGGCCCATATGAGAATATGTTTCAATATAAATTATAAGCCTCTTGAAGAATAGGAGGCCTATGAGGAAAGCACTGCCACAACTGTAAATCTCGCAGAGAAGGGAGACCTGAAAAAAGGATGCACTTCCCTGTGTTCCTGCAATGAACACCAGAACAAAACAGAACCCCCAAAGAAAAAATGCTCAAAAATAAGGCATTGCTAATTTAGTTAACTTTCGATGTTTGCTCAATGATTCTACGCTATTAGGGCCAGATAATTAAACCTTTTTAATGCACTTGGGCCTCTTTTCCTCCCCTGCGTCTGTGAACACAAGTTAAAGCAGCATAGGGGCTCCTAAATCTCTGCTATTGTCTCGCTTGTGCCAGGAACCAAACATAGCATCCAGCAGTCTGCAAGGATTGAAAGGAAAATAAGAGTAGCGCAAAGCTACTTAGGCTCCATCCCAAGCTCTATCCTGATTTACGCAGCAGTCCACCACCACACCAAGAAATAGGCACTTTTTTACACTAGTTGTTTGACCCTGTACACAATGTGATGGAAAAAGCTGCTAAAAGAAAGTAACAAAAATAAAAGTACACTGACCACCCGCTGCCTAGGCAATGCTGATGTTATTAARTAGGCWACCAGTTGATGAAGAGAGGAAACTGCCGCTGCAGTCTGAGAGAGCCGAGTGTAACAGGAACCGTAAACGCGTTGGGCCTGAAAGGAGCCTTTTCAGAGCGGCCTCACGGCCCCTTCTCCCTCCACTCCACTCCCTGCTATTCACTGCCCAAGAGCCCAAGCGCAGCCCTGCTTTACAACAGCATTTGTCCACTTGGAGCAGTTTCCAGGCAGGATATTTCATTCACAGGATATATTCTTTGTCTGCCACATCACTCGCGGTTAAGGCTCAGCGAGCACCCAGTGGGGCCCACCCCCGGAGCTGGCAAGAGGAGGGTGCAATTCCGTTTCACCCACTGTGATCAGGTTTACTGAAACAGAGGAGAAAACCTCTAGCTCAGGTACTAAAGCTACACCTTGCTCATCACCAGACGCATTATGCTATTCCACAACTTTAAAGAAATTGCCAAGGCCATGCACTTTTCATTGCCTACAGGTTATTCCCTCTAATCAAGGCAGGAATTTATTTCCTCACTACAGCCAAAGAAAAAAATGGGAGAAACAAAAAAATGACAACATTCTTCCTAGCTTTTGCCATATCACAATACTGCTAGAGAATCATAGCAACTGAAAAATAAAATAATTAGAAACTGCTCTAATGATAAAGCAATGGCGTGAATGGAACGAGAATCCAGGGATCAGGCCTTGCTGAGGAAACTTCTAAGGCTCCTACTCCAAATATCTGTTAGGGCAGCAGCATCTTTGGATTATGACTTTTTCAGTGTAATCCCAGCTCATGCTCTTGGCTCCACCACTATTATTCTGTGCAAGCTGATATGCCCCTGTAGCCAGTTCCCCAACACATAAAACACAGAATAATTACCCATCTTTTAGAGATCTGGTGAGGTTTAAAAAAACTGAAGGAGTGGGGTCCTGAGCTGGCTGTGGACAGCCAGCTCCTCCCAAAGACATTATTCTCATAAAGCAGAAAAGATGTTTTGATCTCCCAGGTCTTCTGTGCCTTTTCATGAGCCACATGCACTGCACTTCCACATGCACAGCCCTGTTCTGCTGGCCAAAAGAGAAGAACAGAGGCCAAGCTGACCTCCTTCCCCTTGGGGAACTCGCTCTGACAATCTCCAAAGGCCAGAGACCTGGTTAAGAAAGACAGTTAACCGAACAGGGTTAAAAAAACTAAAATAGTTTGTGCGGTCACTTGAACTAACAGGGATACAGAAGTATAAATTATTAACAAAACTGTGTTTATTAAAGAAGATAAAAAGACACAACTATTGTCTACTCTAAAATAGGAGAGTGGGAAATCTGAGTGCTGGGGAAGCACAACATTGTTCAAACTTTTGGCCATTTTAAAGAAAGCAATGAAACCTCTGCTTTCCTTTCTCAGATCAGTGAGGACAGAGGAAGAGAAGCAGCAGCTATTCTTAAAGATCCTGATAGCATTTGTCCCCTGCCCAGCTGCATGAACAGAGCTACCACCTGTTTTATGGACAGTCACATCCATAATAGATCATATTATATACAGTCAAAAGCTATACCTAACATGAGGTGCTATGGTGCACAGAAAGTCACTCAGCAGCTAAGCAATTTCTTTCAACCCAGCTTTATTTCCAGAAGATAAAACTCAGTAAAATTTGCCTCAGCATATTATCCCCTTTTAAAGTCTAAAAACTATGGCTGGCACTGGTAAACATTTCTGTAGAAAATCTTTATGAATTAAATCTTTATAACAAAAATTCTTACTATATTTTAGAACAATTCTTGATTCAGATTATTTTAACCAACAGGTTAAAATATAGCCAGACCAGGGTTATGTGCTATGTCTCTTGTGATTTTTTGCCAAGTGCCCATAACATCAACAATAATTTGAAGTTAACTAAGCAAAGCTTCTTAAGCAGGTGCACAGCAGTTTAAAAAAGTGATTACACTGCAACCTGTCCATAAAGCTACTCAGTATTAACAAAGGATCCCTCAGCAAAAATCTGAAACCTGCCTCATGAAAGAACGAACACTAAAATTTAATTCAAAAAATAGCTGCTATTCCAAATCTTGACTAGTTACCAGAAACACTGGATAGTAACTGGCTTCTGCCAAGGCTATAGATAGGCTTCTCTTGCCAAAAGCTTTCCCTTTACGCTCTCCACTAACTTAAAGGAAGCAGTTACTAGTTTAAGAGCACAAATTCTGTGAACGAAACAGACAACCTATACAGTAGGCTCAAGAAGAAATGTATATTCTGAATTATGTATGCATACAAATTTACATATGTATAATGACTTACGACCCTGGAACTAACTAGAAAGTCATAGTTAAGAGTTAAATTCATCGAGTATTTTGCCTGTAAACATTGTAGTCAATTCACTAGTGATGGAGAGTGTTGCAATCAGTCCTCCAAACTAATTTGATCCAAAAGAAGTAATCGTAGTGCCCACAGAAGTTGCTTGGTGGGGCTGTACTCGTCACAGCATAAGTTTCCATCAGTGTCTTCTGAACCTGCATCTTCAATATTAAACAAAAAAGTTTTTCTACAATGCCCAGGCATGTTCCTAGCTCAGCAATGACTGCACTATCTGTTGCCTTAATGGATTTACAAGTCTGTCTGCTTAGTTTGGGCTGCTTAGTAGAGCCTTAACTTTCAGTGCTGCCCCGCTCTCCTCCTGGCATAGCTGCGAGTCCCCTGCTTTGCTGGGCTCAGCGGGGCGCGCGCGGCTGGCCGGCAGCAGCAGGGGCCAGGCTGGACAGCTCCCCGCTCCCCCGCGCACCCGGCCCTGTGGGGGGTTGCTGCCCGGCAGCGGCACCACCAGCCCCCACTGCACCCCCGGCCTCACCTCAGAGACCCCACTCTGTCGCTGGCCATAACCCCTCCACCCAAGAGCAATTTGGAGACTGCAGCATAGACTATCAATAGCAGTCGCTAACGTGTCCTATGCAAATGTTTCTTCTTCTAACTCTGGATATTTTTTTCTCATGTGTAGCTAGCAATAGAGTCAAGGACCAACACAGCCACGGACAACAGAGTTGGGGTAGACTCTCCTCTCCCACTCAAAATTTCAAGTCACGCGATGAAGGAAAGCTCATGGTGCAGGCTTGTAACCAGAGAAAGGCACACACTCACAGCTGCAGCATGACAACATATCATGTTGTGATCGTGTACGTCATAAATTACTGGTCACAGGGAATCAGTGATAAACCCTAGTTCTGGGCTTAAACTGGCCACAAGGATCCTATAGCCCTCCTCTCCCTCTCTCCTCCATAAGTGCACGCTTCATTCAGCAGGCAAACCAAAAAGGATTTTAAAAAGCTCACATGAGCACTCCGCACCCTTATTGAGCCTTTTACCCAAGCTGAGAAATTAGATTATAGTGAGAAACTGAGAAATGCTTATTTATTGTAACTGTAATACAGGGAACACTTGTGACAAACATAATTACTTGATATGCTCATATACAGTAGAAATCTTTTCATTTTTTATCTACACACCTACAGTATTCAGCGATGAATGCACTGCTTCTTCCTCTTACACGTAAAAACATTAGTTGAGCATGTCATAGTGGTATGGCAGGCTGCAGTCAGAAAAGCACTAATTTGACATACAAAACAAAGATACCAGGAATTAAATAATTAGAGTCTTAATGACAGAGCACAATGCACATCGTCTTTAATAGTCTCTTGAACTCAAAGATAAAAGCAGTGCTGAAATCTGCATACACAGAAATGTTCAGTAACTGAAAGTTTCAAAGCTTAGTGAAATGTGTTATAGTTCCACAGCTCCATACATCACGTAAACCATGTTTACAGGATCCAGGTGCAGTTTTCAGTTATTTAGCTAATGACATGTGATGTGACACCACTCACTAATAACTTACTTCTACAAAATTTGCATCCTTTGCCTGGGAAAGCTCATCAATATTGCCTGTGCTGCCAACCCAAAGGATTCAAAACATCTGAAGTGAATCTTTGCAAAGACGTAAGCTTTTCTTCAAACAATTACATTTGAGAAATACTATCAATTTGCATTTTCTTCCCATTTGCATTTAGTATAAAGCCTTATGACACGATTTCAAGGACACAACAAGGACAACATAAAATCTTGTTTCTATTGTAAAATTCAGATCATCATTGATTTACTTGACTTTAGGAGCTGAAGCTATAATGAAACAGCTAAGTACTGCAAGATTTAAGGTAACGTAAGAGAAGCAGCAATTCAAATTCTTAATGAAGAAGAAATTCATTGAGAAACATACCAACACATCTATGCCAAACACTGTGTGGTTATTAATGGAAGTCTTAATAAAAACACAAAATAAATCTAAGCCACTTGTCAAATGAGCTCCCATTCTAACAAGAAAGTAACTTCGCCAACCTCCACTCTGGCCTCAGTGTAAACACTTTCTTTTTTGAGGCAGCGACCCATACCTATACAGTCCTTTAGAGGCCACATGTCTACAGACTCCGAGTTTTGTTTCTAAGCCTTCTGCAGCCTGGTAGTAACGTGCATAGTGCATGCTCTTCCAGAAGGCAGTCTCATCTGACAAAAGGAAGACAGCTAGAATTAGGCACAGCATTTCCAACAGGCTCTTGCTTCCCCCAGCCCCAGTCTTCTACTAGTTTGAGCTCTTTGACGTTCGCAAAACTGTCAAAGATGTGTGGATCTTTACTGGCCTAAACTATATGTTACACCAGTCAATTAAACTAAAATATGGAATATTTTAACACTTGCTATCAGCAAAGTTAATTACTCAAGTACCACCTAAATAACAAATGGTCACAGAATTTCTTACAGGTAAAAAGCTATGAACAGACCTGTCTAGAAAACCCTAAAAATCAGAAACATAAGCTGAGCACGAACTCTAAGCAGCAAAGCGAACCTTCCAGGCAGGCTGGAATAAAAGTGAGAGGTGCCCGGCAAACAGATACGCCAGCAGAAGGAACAGCCTGAAGAACACAACCCAAAAAACATTGTTAGATGGCGCACACGCCTTAAAAAACAACTTGACAAAATTTATATCATAAAACTGTGTAAACTCAGCAAAGATGAAAAATGAAGATAAACAGTTGGCAGAATGTTTGCCTCACGGCAGGCACTTGGGTATTGTTTAAGTTTCAGAGAAAATGGGGAGCCAAGAAGCAATTTTTCCAACAGCGCTAGAGTGATGAAACAAGCTTATCTTTTGCATGGCTTGGGAAAGACTGAACCATGCAGAAATGACACAAGGCATTATCTGGAACATGCAGATTTTTGTCACTGAATCTGTTTAATCACAAAATACAGTCCATTTCCATTCAGTATTTCAACATTTTAAACAGATAAGCCTGTTAAGCAAAAACTTCTCTCTTTTTAGCTATTTGTGCTACTGTTGCTCTTTCATTTGTTCCTTCCATCTCTTTTTGCTCACCTCCTCTGACGGTCTGCCCTTGCTTCACTGCACTTTGGTGTAGCTAGAATTTTCCTCACCATGTTAGTGCTTGCACAGAGGGGCAGGTTGACACTAGTAAAAGTAACAAGGAATTAGTACTTTCCACATATTTTCCTTTACTTATTTTTTAAGATTTTTTTCCCCCTTTTTTGTTCTTTGGTTGCTCTTGGAGAGGAGAAGCTAGTTTTGCTTTGTCTTTTAGACTCCTACTGGGGTTCATCTGGACTCCAGAAAAAAAAAAGTAGATTAATTTCCCGGAATGTTTATATGTGGAATATGGACTATGTTCAATGACTGGAAAACAGTTTTGCTTGCCGATTTCCACAGTTCTCTCTCTTTTGTTGAGACTACTATTTGAAATTCACCCTCGCCACTTGCTTTAAACTTCTGTCTCTAATTTTGTCCTATATACACGCTGCCATATCCTCAATCACGTCAAATAAGAAAACGTTGAGCTAGCTGCAAGCTCTGAAGAGTTCACAATAGACTATAAATCAGCTGAGCTGAGCATTACTTGGCTGCTGTCTTCGGGGGGTGAGATGTGCACATGCAGGGAGCAGTACTGAGGACAGAAGCAGAAATGCTAATGGCAAACAAGGAAACGAGAATAATCATACTCACCATGAAAGAGTGCTTTGGGCTATATCGAGTAGAAATGCAAACTGCTTCATGATGACAAATACATCCAAATCTCAATATATTCTTACTACTTTAAAAGAAGGACATTTCTCAAAAGGGTAAACAAATGATCAGCTGCCTACGTAGGGTTTCTGAAAACACACTTTATCTAAGCAGAGCTCTTTGAGACACTAAAGTTGAGGCTGAATCAGTCCTTCTGATCTTTTAATGGGATTATTTCTTGGTTGAAAATAAACACATTCAGAATACAGTAGAAGTTAATCAACTTGGCCTATGCTTTTGATGGATTGTTAAAATAATACAGAACTATGAATAAAAGTTTTAAATTTAATCTAATTTTCCTATGTATTATCATCTTTAAGGATTACTCCCATGGTGTGCTGGCAATGTTATTTTTTCTGTATCTCAAAATATGATAAAGTGAATAAAGCAGCAGCAGTTGCAAGATGTCCCGTTGTAAACAACCAGATGCATTTGGCTGAGTTCACCTATACTGGACTAGTGAACGGAGCATATCCTGACCCCAGGAACATCAACAAGAGCTTTATCACTCTTTTCAGTCTACTTCAAATCCCTCTAAAAGGAATTCGTCTATATTTACATGACAGTGGCAAGTGAAGTGCTAACTAATTATTTTAATCCACTGCCCACATTGGGTGAGCTCCCCACATTGGCTCAATCTGGACTATGATTTGCAGCATAGTCTGATTTGAATGAAGGAATTACCCTTTACACTAAGGTGACTTATTTATAAGCCCTAATTTAAGATGTTTCTCCAAGAACATAATATTAGTAGTTTGTCTGGGGTTCACCTAACACAAAGTTACCATGTTTTCATCTATAAAGTCACATCAGAAGACAAGGCAATTTTTTTTCCCCTTAATTGCACCTTTTCACATTTCTTGGGTGTCTAATTAGCTATATACCTTAGTACTGACATGGTTTCTGGTCTGTTCTAAATGTACCTTAAGATAATGATTAAAAAAAGAAAAAAAATCCAATTAAAATACATTGGATCTGACTCTTCCTTGCCTTGAAGTTTGTACCATGTAAATTACCATTTGAAATTCAGATTAAATCTGTGTAAGTACCAACTACATAAGCTGCAAGGCAGAAAAGAATCGGAGCTGTTTCATTACATACAATTAAGTATTTGACAAAATTATATTTTATTTCTATTCAAGTAAATGTTCTTTCACTGATGTCAGACCATGTCCTGAGGAGGAGATTCTAATACTACTTCTAAGCCATTTAATAGATTTTAAAACAGTGTCTGACTAATGCTTTGAACACTCTAAAATGTGCTGGTGGCAACCACTTTTTTTTTTTAAGTTACTTTAGAAGTTAGATAAATAATAAAACTTTAGGCTCACTCGCTGGGAAGCCTTGCACACCGCAGTGGTGTTAGTTGTGAGAGGAAGCAAAGCCAGCAAGCTCGGCAAGTCTGCACCGAGCAAATGTGCCTACTCAAAATACACGCTACTAGGGCGGCGCAAGCCCTGGCAAGCCCCAGCGGCAGCGCCCACGGCTCCAACCAGCAAGGCAGACCTGACTTCTGGAGGGACTGCTGCCTCAAGAAGAGGATGTCTCTCTCACTTGCTGAGTTTTTCCAAAGTTTTCCAGCCAGCCAAGATGCCTTTTCCTTATGACTTGAATCTTTCCCCTTCCACAAGACTAAACAGAGACACGCATAAACTCTCTGCAGGAACCACATGAAGGTAGGCTCAGGTTCCCCACTCCCCAAGCATGTTTTTACTGCCTAGCACTCTTGAATAAACAATAACATGTATGAAATTGTAAGCAGCGAACCCAGTAAGCAGAATACAAATCACTGAATGAAATCTGTTCCTCAGAAGACTAAAATCTAATTTCTCATCAAGAGTGTTTCATATTTCCAACAGGGGCTGGTTTCATGTGATTGATGAATTAATCTTTTAGTAGGCTAGCCTGGTGTTTTGATGTGGAAAATAAATAAAAAGCTTTAGCTCCAAAGCTGAAGGCAACGCATAATCCTTTGAAAGTAGTCTCAACATTATCTTTGTGCTCCAATTTTTTTTTCCTATGACATCACACCCCAGAATTTTTGAGGAATCTCAACAAAATTATCTAACTGAAAAAATAACACCGACGAAATGCCTTACAGGAATATTCCCCCTGAAGTCAGTGGCCTGGGTCTGACATAATTAAGACAGGATTCACATGGAGTTTAGTGGTGCCACTCATCATTTACTCAATGCCACTGATCAAAATAAAGCTTCATAAAACACTCAGCCCCATTCTTCTTCTCTCTTACGCGTCTTGTCAAGAAATCCATTATAAGTGGGTGTACAGAATCAGGCCACAAATGAGGCATCAGAGAGATCCATTATTTGTTTGGGTTGGGTTTTTTTTTTATTATTATTTTTAAGTTCTCTAATCCCTCCATATGCCCAAGTCAGCATTTATATTCTGTACCTCTCTGTTTAAAATTGTCATCTGAGGAAACAAAACAAAGCAAATATTTTACCCAGTCCTGTGGGATATGTCCTGAATTGTGCATTCCTCATTCTGTAAATATATGACTGCAGCAGTTTATGCTGAAAGCAATCTTTATTACCAGAAGGGCTGGAAACCTATTTTCATTTTAGGTTTGATTCAGAGGGGACTATCATCATGTTCAGAAAAGGAGCTTCACAAAGCACTGTGTATGTGTGACCTTGACGCTGCAAATCACAGTGACTAGATTTTCATAAACGGCCATGTAACAGGCAGCAATAAAATGTAGCTGACCAGTGCTGTATATCAGTATCTAAAATACTAAAAAAAATAAAAACCAAACTTGTGATTGGCTTATTAAGAAGTGAGGTTTAAAATACATACACTTGGGGGTTCATTCATGCTTTGGCTTCTGAGATAATAGCTATATTTTAATCAGATGTTCAAGCTCTCTTCTGCTAGCAGCCTTATTATTACTGTGAAACCTGACTTGATGACATGCACTAGATGCAGGATATTTCAGAGAAATTAAGTCTGAGAAGTAGCAACTCTGTTTTCTTCCAGTGTTTCCCTTAACCTACAGTATATTTATGTATGTATGCGTATATTACATATATATTTATATGCAGCACACTTTATGTATAATATATAACACAAGAAAAAGCTGCCTTTTTGTGTTTTTTTCAAACAAATAAAATAACAAAATACTATGAATTCTATGGCAAACAGAACTAATGGGGTTCTGTTGTATGAAAATAGTAATAATCTGAAGCTGTACATGAATCCTCCAGCATACACCAGACATCACGATTCATGAGCCCACCCATGTGCAGACACTTCACATGTGTAGAGGAGGAAGGAGGCCCGGACAAACGCAGCAGCTTTGTGAAAACCCTCCACATACAAGAACACAGATCTAGCTAACAAGGGATACACATAGGACTCGGGGCTGTGTAAAAACAGAAAGGGTATGCAGAGCCTTGTCTGCCCGGAGAAGGGATTTCTTCCTTTCTCAAAACTCCCCATGCACTTCACAGAATCGCAGAATGGTTGAGGTTGGAAGGGACCTCTGGAGATCATCTAGTCCAACCCCCCTGCTCAAGCAGGGTCACCTAGAGCACCTTGCACAGGATTGCATCCAGGCGCGTTTTGAATATCTCCAGAGAAGGAGACTCCACCACCTCTCGGGGCAACCTGTGCCAGTGCTCTGTCACCCTCACAGTGAAGAAGTTTTTCCTCATGTTCAGATGGAACTGCCTGTGTTTCAGTTTGTGCCCGTTGCCTTGCATCGTCGCTCGGCACCACTGAAAAGAGTCTGGCTCCATCCTCTCGACACCCTCCCTTCAGATACTTGTACACATTGATAAGATCTCCTCTCAGCCTTCTCTTCTCCAGGCTAAACAGGCCCAGCTCTCTCAGCCTTTCCTCATAAGAGAGATGCTCCAGTCCCCTAATCATCTTTGTAGCCCTCCACTGGACTTGCTCCAGCAGTGCCACATCCCTCTTGGACTGGGGAGCCCAGAACTGGACGCAGTACTCCAGATGTGGCCTCACCAGGGCTGAGTAGAGGGGGAGGATCACCTCCCTCGACCTGCTGGCAACACTCTTTCTGATGCACCCCAGGATACCATTGGCCTTCTTGGCCACAAGGGCACATTGCTGCCTCATGGGCACTTCATCAGTATGTAAAACAAGGCAGAATTTCAACCCAAAAGAATGGCTTCTGTTGGAGGCAAGTAAACTCTTCTCTACTCCAGTAGCTTGAAAAGTCAACCTAAATCTCTAAATTTTGTTGAGTGAAGTTTTTTTTTTTCCAACAGAAATTTCATATATCAGGGAATCCCTATCTCCCAAAGCATTGTCTTCTATCACTGGACTACTTTTCTTGCTTGTAGTCAGGYTTCCTCAGTCTGCCAGGTAGTTTTATTCATAGGGAACCAACATTCAGTTTYCTGGCATTGACTATCAAGATATCTACATTCAAAATCACTGTGCACTCTAAAAAGACYAATAAATGCAAGATGCATGCCTGTTCAAACACCAAGACTATGGACAAGGGAAGCATTAGGCTCAGTTTCCAGTGTCAGAATACRAAACTTAAATGAATCTAATTTACCACCAGACTGTATTTCCACTATCTTTAATACTGGGTCTGTGCACTAGAGCAAACGTTTAAGCAGGAACCAGTTAGGTTACACAATTGTGYTGCTGCTGAAACAGTCAGAGCCCCCACAGAGAGTTTATAAGAGGATGTTGCTGCATTTTTACGGTGACTCCGTCGGCCACAGGAGGACGCACTGCACTCAGGGTAGCATGAACAGATTATACCTAGTCTGGCATGAAGCATGGCAGAACAAACTAACCCAGCAAAAAACTTTAATAAATTTGAACCAAAAMCAAGAATTTATGTTAGGTCMTGCTGGGTCACCACGGCATTTTTGGTCTGATATCAGAAATCCAAACACTGGCATCAGTGACTCACAGCCACATAGGTCAGTTTGAGGCATGTGTCAAAGTCCAGCCCTGTTCAATGTTTTTGCTTCCCTGTAAGTTTTCTTTTTACACTGGCTTGCTCTCCAAGTCACATTTTATGCTCCGTTCTGGTAAATATTAGAGATTGAGCAATAATATATTATCACTTAACTCTTTCAAAGTATTCATATACAAAACCTTTTGAAGGCTGGGAGTTGGAAATAGGAAAAGCATAGGAAGCAGTTTCAAAACAGGAAAAAAGATGATGGTGGAAAATGTATTTTTTGTTTTAGAAAATATTTTCCCCCAAACTACATGTTTTCTACAGAAAAAAATTGACAATTTTTGTCAAATATAAAAGTATTTGTCACACCGCTTTGTGTGTGCCATAATAGCCTGCAAACTGAGAAGGCTGCACATTACATGCAGCCAGTGAAGAGAAGGCAGCTAAGATGCCTTTCAAAACAGAAATGGAGAGAGGGGTGGCACAAAGACAGTTCACAGTGTACAAACAGAAGCCTTTATTCCTTTTTTTCCATCTGCACTTCTTACCATGAAAGCACTAGGAATGTCTTCTATGCTTGGGATGAAGGCTAATAGAGGTTGGTGAGAAAACAGACTTCTGACTGAAAGTTTGGTGGAAAGATGTCCAGCAGCCTGGTCATAATGACCTAATGAGTTAACCATCTGAGCAAACACAATCCCTATTTGTGCTTTACCATCTCTCAGAAGTGAGATAAACCACGTTAGCACATACCTTTCATTGAGGTGTAAGATAACATGCTTTACCTGCACAAGCCAGGAGCAGGCAGCCCGCGGGTTGCTTTGGCTCACCTGACGCACGCTCACTCATTAAGTTGCCGCAACTCAGACACGCGTCACGTGTTCAACACCGCTCACACACCACTGCTGTATTTTGCTAGAGCAAACAGCACAGATTGCATTAATATGCCTCCAACTTGGTTGCCAACTTTTGGAATTTGCTGTAGAGAACTACACTGACATAACACAACCCTGTGTTGGAATATAGCATGCCCGCAAAACTTGTTACATCTGCCCCAAAGACTCTCCAGGACTGTTTTATATCTTACATGAACGAGAAAGGATATATTGAAACTGGAAAAAGCAAAAACCTTGGATTAATTATTACACAGCTAAATGAGAAATCCTCTGTGCACACCCATTTAGAAAAATGTTCCAACAATACACACGGAAAACTGAACTGTGAGTCACATATCAGTCTCCCGCCCTCACTTCTAGTCTCGAAAAAAAGATTAGTCTCCAACATTTAGTCTAGTTACACAGAGTTCAGATTGTGGACCAGTTAAGAATAGGAAGACTCACTGTTGTTACTATCATAGCGCTTCAGTAAAGTAAATAGTAAAAATAAAAATGAATAAACCTGAGACCAAGACATGGTTAGTTTTCCCCGAAGATAAATGTTACTGATGTTATTTGCTTTACTCTCCAAGTACTTAGCCCCAAAGAAGGAGCTTACCACAGACCCTCATTCTCAGATATGAACCACCAACAGAGAGAACTTTTCTGACAGGATATTGCACAGTTCACCCAAACCCACAGTTATGCGGAAAACATTCTTGCAAACTGCACCACATCACTAACCAGGTTTTGTGAGCCTTGAGTTTTGATTCATAAAGAAAAAAAAAWATATATATATATCAAAGAACTAGAAGGAGGGGAGGAGGGAAGAGAGCTAGGAAAAGAGTAACATCTGCCACAGGACACCTTCCAAAACTGTAATCTATTCTCATGGTTTGAAAACGTGTTGTACTTTTCTGCTAGATATTGTCCTGAGCACTGCAGAATAAGAAGTTAGGGCTCTCTTTGGTTAAGTTGAAACATGCAGATAAGATTACACAGGCCAGGGAATCAACGCCATCATATTAACCCCCCTCTACATTTGAAACATTTAGGTCAGATATTGTTCCCTTAAGAAGATTACACCAAGTGCTTTGAAATCTTCAGGGCACGTCCAACAAAAGGATGCTTATGTAAGTTCATTCCAGTCTACTTTTACCTGTGACTGACAGAGAGCTCAGCTAAACACTTCATCCCGGGCTTTCAGCATCCCCAGCCCTGGGAACGAGCCCTGGGACAACTCTACTTGCCCTAACAGTGCCCACGCGCCACTGCTCGCCTTAACTGAGAAGCTCCACACTCCCATGGGCTGTAACAGCAAGCTCAAAACGCAGGCTGTGTGCCAGGCCCTGCGGACACATTCACACCACCCCCTTTTGCCCATCCCTCTGGAGAGGGAGCAGCAGAGGCAGGAGGAAAGGGAGCGCGGTCACAAGCTGGGCTTGGCAGGGATGCAGCTCTCCACCAAGGGCTGCCCTGTAAGAGCAAAGGCTACCATTGCTGCAGGCTTTTCATGCTACTTGAACACCCTAGGGGCTGCAATCCTGCAGACATTTTGCTCAGGAGGGTTGTACTCTGCAGGATCAGATCCCATGTCTTTGGAACATTTGCTTCAGTGCATCAAGTTTACACAGCTTGTGCTAAGAGCGATTCTGAGAAACAGAAGCTTTTCAGTCCCTTCATTTACCAGTTCTCCCATGTCTTGGTTTGACATCCCTCCAGTGTGCTAACAGTACCATGTAAAAGACTATAAAGCATTCAGTTATAAGCAACATCTTTGCTAAAGAAAAGATGTCTCGAATTTAATATATTTGCTTTCATCATTATTACTGCACGCTACAATCCAGGCCCACTGTAAGCAGCATGTGTTGTACCACTGTTACCCACATCATTTTCCAAGCACTGTAGGGATTAGGCAGATATGAACTAGAAGACAAGACATCACATGTAAGAAGTAAGGTTTGGCTTCCATTTCAGGGAACATGAATAATTTAAAAGGTAAAAACTCACATAGACAAAAAGACTGTTCTGTTTCCTGCTGGTTTAATTGTTTCTAGGTGAAACTGTGACTACTACCTGTAAGTCTAGAAATCAAAGAAGAGTTAGTAACAATGTAGAACAGCAAGTTACAAAATCACTATATTGTGTACTCAGGATGGTCTCCTGAAGCCGAAGATAAACCCGGAACTCTGTTTGAAGCACCGAGTGAAATCACCATTTGAAATTTGTGAGGGGAATGAATTTGTACATGAAGTGATCCAACCAGACATATCTCAGGCCCTTTAAAATCAGCTCTCTTTGCCTTATTAGATGCATTGGTTTAAAAAAAAAAAAAAAAAAAAAAGGAAACGGACTTTGCTGGTAGAAGAAAAGTCATGATGACCACGAGTGGTCCATATAACTGTCGAGGAGTCCATATATTAAGTCTTATTCCTTTATCTGGTCTGCTGCCAATGTAGATTTGCTCAGCCACTACAAAATAGTATTCTGCTGAGATATCAAAAGGGTCTCATAGCTTATATGTTTGTATTCTTGAATCTGATAGTACACTAGGACCTGACACCTTGGAGACATGAAGAATCCTGGGATACTTCTTGGAAGATTAGTGATAGCACAATGGCAGTATAGCTGCCTGAAATAAATTTTTTCTATTAAAATGATTCTCTTTCATCCTAAAAGATCCAACAATCCATTGAATTTCTGGGCCAAAATCCTGAGGAAATGCCTGAGACTTCAGTGGATCTGCGTTTTCCCTGAAATACAGAATGTGGCTGTCACAGAGCAGGAGAGGCTGGGCAGGGGATCTTCTTTTTTTCTTTGTAACTACTATTTATCTGTATTCCCCTACTAAAAGGATTGCAATAAAATTCTATATAATGAAAGGACAATTAAGTCACTTATGTTAGGAGCAAAAAGTCATAATTTGATAATGATCCACTAATTTCATTAAGATAAGACACTAATCACCTACGGAAATCAAATTTGCACTGGTAATGTAGTGACTGGACTATTCCGAAGCAATTCAGAGATATTCATTAACTCTGCTTCCATATGCCAGCAAATCGCAGTGTGTTTCAATCTGAAATGCTATTAGGCTGGGATGACATCATGTTACCTCCTGTTAGATTTCTGTGATGCACTACACTAGAAAGTGCAGGTTCTGGATTCACAAACCAGATACTTACTTCATGGTTTTCCCAACAGATGGCAAGTACTTGTATCTAACATTAAATGTCAATTCAAAGGAAATTAGGTACTTGCCAAAGCTAACCACTAGTATTAAACCTGATACAATTAAACCTGAAGATCAATTAAGAGAAATCAAAAGAACTAGCCATTGGTCTATCTTGCCTCAGCTACACCAAAGACAAGGTAAAGCTTTCATTGACTTCTTTGGGAGTGAAGTTAGACCAACTCTGCGTGCTTTGAAAAGCCCATCCTAGGTGTAAAATAAGCAGACACCAGCACACCCTGCAGTGCAATGTCTGAATTATGAGATGTTGATGAGTGATATGAATCAGCCATCAGCTGGTTCTGCGGTCCAAACATGATATGCCTGAGTCTCATGGTGATGATGTTCTCTTTTTGTTACAATGAAAATACGGATATTTAGGAAAAAGCTTTGGGGGTAATTGCAAATTATTGTCTCATAACAGGGCTCCAAAGGGCTGCTCTCAAGCTTTGTTTTCAGGACTCCTCCTACAGCCCCTTACAAGAATATACCAACTCCACTAAAATTTACATCTCCAGCTATGAAACTAGAAGAAATGCTTTTTAAAAATGAAGCACTTACCCTACAGTTTTCTTAAGCAACAGCAATAAAGTGAGGCTGCAATCCATAAAACTGTAGTTTTGATCAAATTAGGGCAGCCAGAAAAGACTTCAGTTGACAGATGTTGAGCTTGGCACTTGAGAATATCTGGTCATATCTTGTTCTCTCATTAAAATAAAGGCACATTTCATGAATAAAGAAACTGCTGTAATATACAGCAAGACTACTCATATGCACACTCCACTTCTAATCTAGACTGCAAATTTTAACCAGACCTGGCCAGGTTTCTGATATGTAACATACATCACATTGCTTTGGAAGATATCTCTCTCTCTCTCTCTCTTCCCCCCTCCCCCCAATTAAAAAGAATAATAATAATAAAAAATCCCTTCTCTCCTCTCAGCTGTTCTCCCTTACTCTCTTAGGAGCAGCTACAGCCATAAACTTACTGGACACAGCAGGAGATGTCTCTTGCTGCGAGCACCTGGGTGAAATTATTGGAAGATTTTCATAAGACCAAATAGCCACGCTATACAGCTGCGGTCTGTCCCAGCAGCCGGGCTGTGACAGCGGCCAGCGTGCAATTCTCCAGCCACGTGCACCAGCCACAACGGGCAGTTTTGCTGTATTCTCAAAGTCAAACATAAGTAACGCTATCTTGATTCAGATTTCATAAAGACGTTTTGAGAGTCCACCAAGAGGCAGCCCAGGCAGGAAAACCTTTTTCTTTCAGTGCTGAAATCTCAACGCACCCGCCCCGGCCCCGCCGCTGCAGCCGGCAGCCGGCGGCAGGAGCGCGGCAACCGCCCGCCCCGGGTCACACCAGCCACGCGCAGCCGCAGGCGTCCGCACAAACGCTCCTATTTCGCGCCAGATTCCAGCGACTTGCTCAAGCTGAAGTAGCACCCACGGGTCCCCGAACACCGCTTCCAGCCAGGCAAGCACCCCTCTGCCCAGCCTGCACAGCTGCTGCAAGCGGTTATCTATCAGCTTCCCTTACTTCTTGACTTACTTCTCTTCAGCGGGTTCTGGCTCAGCGAGGGAACCGTGTGGCCCCGAATCTCCCTTACCTTGAGGCCACCAAATACCCCTCTGCTATCACAGGACACCGCTGAGTTTTACTGCGCCTCAGGGAACCTCTTGCAAACAATGCCATATAGCCGCACACAAAGCAAACGACACGCTCCAGCAATTCACTGCCCAAACCCTTTACACACACAGAAACACCCCGCACCTGGGAAAGCAGGAAAGGAACATGCTTTGCGATGCTCTGAGACCAACGGAAATGCACTGGCCCATATCTGGACAGAAGGGCAGATCAAAAACGGTGTGCGCACTCCACAGTTTTCAAGGAGTTTTCTGTATTACTGAGGTGGGACCTGATGGTCTTATTTTGTCAGTTATTCTGGTTCTTCCAGCATAAGCCCACGCTCTCCATGGACTTTCCCTAGAGTTGAGCTGTGCTGGGAAGCAGGGGGAAGCACATAGCTCAGATGGGCAGCTCCCAAGGTTGATCAGAAACAGCCGTGAGCCCAGCGCAGCTTCACTGCGCAGAACTGAGCTAGCTACCTGCCCAGGAAAGAGCCCGAGCGGGCTGCGGAAGGGTAACACACGTTCACTAACAGGGGGAGAGGCTGAAGCATTAAGGCTTTATCAAAAGTTTTATTTCAAGACTAGGAACAAAGACACAACTGAAGACAACAGAAGGTGGTGGAAGAAAAGGAGAAAAGGGAATTATATTTTCCTAGCTCCCATTCATCACCTTAGATGTCTAAAACTGAGCTCATTCATCCTTAGGATGAGAAGGATTAACCTATGCAGATGTAAAACCACTGGAAATATTATCTCCTGGTAGGCAGAACCCACTATGGTCCTTTGTCATGAGAGCAGCTGTTCGAATGCATGTTCTACACCATGACCATTTGTACCAAGTTGCTTTGGTCTTTAAAACCAGTTCTAGTATTGTCTGCAATTTTGCTCATAAAGCTACATTATGGCTTTAACTATAGGATATGTTCCAGCTCCTTCCAAATTTGAAATAAGAAATAAGAATAAGAAATTACCCACTGACTCCAGTTGTGATATGCCTGTTATTTCACACTTTCACCCACACTCACTGGAAATTCAGTTCAAATATGACAACTTGAAAATTGGTTTTGATCATGATTAATACATGTTTTTTTTTCCTTTTTGATCCTTACACCCTCTAAGTGCTGAAAATGACACGCATAGTGGCAGAAGGCAAGTTAAATACCTCCTGAAGGTACTCCAAAGCACCGCACATCTGAGTGACAGGTGTCAGGCTCTGCAAAACAAAACCTGACATGAAGAAACCAAAAACACAATTGCAATCTGAACCATTTTCCTGGGCATTCAGTCTTAAGCACAACACTGCAGCTATTCACAGAATCCACTAATACCTCTGTGTCATTTCTAAGCCCTAGGGCTAATGTATTTCCTTCAGTCTCTTGAATGGAAATGATGCAATGCAGAATAACTGACTGGACCTTCATGTATACAGACCATATAAGTAGAGTTTCACTGTGCTCAATCTGCTAAAATCTGCAGAGCTAAACACAAAGTCAACCTGCTGCACATAGCAATACAGTAGCACTAGTTTTTTTAGAAACGAGGCTATTTTTAAACTGCTGCAGCAATGTGAACTGCATAAATTAGCATAATTTCAGTCTTCACAGATACTTTCCAGTTTACAGTGTTACATGCTACAAATTAACACTCTGCAGATTCCTTGCTTCTCCTAATATGGTCAATCAAGCAATTCATGTGGCAATATTTAAAATCTCCTTTTTCAGTCCCCCAAAATTTCAAGGGCCTGTCTTTTTATACTACTCTTTCTTTCCTTTTCAGACCAATAATATCAAAGGCCTGGATTTCATTATAAATTTCACAAGGTCTTTATGTTTAACTGGTGGTTATGTGGCTTGATAATTGCAGGACATCCTACTATTTTCTCCACTGGTGATCTTCTCCTTGTGGGCAGATGGCATCGAAATGGAGTGCAGATGGCAACCCACAGCCCACAGACTCCTCATTATAATTTGAAATAGTGCATGCAGGTCTTTGATTCTTATCTTCTCTTTAAATGATTTTCAGCATTAAAGAATAAATTGTTGTCTTCAGAAGGCACAGTCAAAAATAATGGTATCCTATTCTGTTTACAGTTGAGAACCTTCTCCTAACAGAGAAATAATGATGTGCCTTGTATCTCCACATGTTATTAAAACCATAAATCAGTAGTGAAAAGGATTTTAAAACAAGTATCTCTTGCTTTGATTCAAGTGTTACCTTAAGGGGAAAAAAATCAATGATAAGGAAAAAATAGATCACACTGAGGCATGAAGGCTTAACAGTCACGTATTTAGTTGTTTAAGGTAATTTCATGGCCTCACATATCACTACCTTGGCATTATAATGGATTTATCTCCACAGAACACCTGTGAGCCAAGGAAGTCGCCGATGACAAAGTGCAGTGATGGGATGACTTCTCCGGAGCCACGCTGCCGGTGTGGAATTCGGTGCATATCAGCAAGGCTCGCGCACGGTATCCCTGCATCCTCCCTGCCCTCGAAGGACTGAAATGCTTTCTGGCAGAAATGCACCCCTCAGAATGAAGGCATCATAAAAACTAGTCTTGTCAAGCCCTTTCACAGCATGTCCAGTCTGGTGAAACTGGTTTTCCTAACTTTTGACCAATTGGGGAAGTCCTAAAAACAGTGAGTTAAAATATCTGGGTTGGAGAATAGAAAGCAATAAAATACTATGCATTACAGGTCAAGCCTGAATCCCTGAGAAGCTTGTATTAACAGGGGGCATTACCAGAACTAAACTTATCCCTTAGTTATAAAAACAAAAGAAAACAAACCACACTTAAAAACTCTTAAGTTACATGGTTGGTTAGGATTTACTAACTAGTCGCCCATCACAGAACAAAAATGACAAGGATCCATTAAGTTAGCAAATTTTCTTCCATTCCAGAAGCCTAGAGTAGGACCTCATAATCACATAAATGAAATGAGTTGTTGAAAATTTCAGCCTGATGCCTGACAACCTGTTACTCAAGTACACTATTCTACTTCAGCTATAACACTACCTTCTATAACGTTTCATAAAATGGCTTCTGCCCATATAAGGGCGGATAAATGTTGCTCAAATAAGCTTTCTGCCTTTGAGAGTAATTATTAGCAAGTCTTTTCTCAAATGTCCAAAATTATTTGTCTATTATACATCAAAAACTTTCACGTGTTCAAGTAGGTTACGGTATAAATAATGACATAAATAATTTGACTCTACAGTACAGGGCTATAATCTTCCACAGCATGCAGGCATGCTAACGATCTTACACTTGGGCAACATAAGATGAAATAATAAAATAGTTCCTCATGAAGGGCAACTTATCTTGTCTACATTCATGGAAGAAAGTTATAGGAAGTCATCTTCTTAGTGGTTTCACTTTCAGGACAAAAAAGACAATAATCAGTTTTCATTAGGGGAGACTTGTCCTTTCTGTTGTACAGACATGACTTTCATATCTGTACACTAAATAGAGCATTGATGTCAATTGAATAATTATGCAGTTATCTAACACAAAGGTTTAAAAAGGGTAATAAAAATGCTTGAACTTCAGATATGATATTGAAGGGCTTATACATGTTAAAAGAACCAAACAGATGATGTTTTTTCTCTAGCTTCATGACTTTTGAGACTAATAAGGGTCTTCAGAACTGAATATTTGAAAACACTAAGAAACCTCAGCTGAATTCATGGCTCACCAGAATAAAACATTTCCAGAGGAAGAAAAAGCTCCTTTGTAACTGCCTTAAGAAAGCCCTGACTTAGTGAGGTCCATCTTCACTGGGCAATACCCCACAGTTCATTCAAAAGCGTATCCAGAGCTCTTTAGCATGAGAGGCCCATTACTTACAGAAAGGTAAGAGTACTTTGAAAGAGAATGAAAAGCGCTCCAGCATTTCTGACACAGGAAGAATAGCACCATCACACATCTGCTCGTCTGGGAGAGGCAGAATCTGCCTGCGACAAAGTCAGTTTTGAGAAGGGTTGGTATTAAAAGATTATGCTCCCTCCATTCTCTCACTGAGTCTGCACTAATTATTTCAGGATAGTGCAGGAATTCTTTGATCCTCCAACTCTTCATTCTGTCACAAGATGACACTGGCTGGCTGCATGGCACCCACAGCAATGACACCTCCTAATTCCATAATCATGGAATTATCCATTTGCAACCTTGAAATTTAACCCTAAGAAATTGAGTATGCAGTAATCCATGTAATCCAGGCCTCTACATCTGTCCCTCTTTCAACTTAATCTCACCATCCTTCATCATGTCACATCTTAGAGTCCTATCTGTTAAGGTCAGTGTAAGTGGAAGGATGCTCACGAAGTTGCAAGAGGTGTCTGTCACGCGGCAGAACCAATTATTCTGTGAGCTCTGTGAGATACAGAAATATCAACAGAGAGCAAAACCCTTCCCCAGCAGACTGCAAGTGATCTCTGCAAATGCTCTGGGAAGCAATGGAGCAAGAGACAGCAAAATAAATAAATAAATAAATGTACTATAGCCCTGGATAATGCGATCTGCTGGTATTAAGTTTTCTCCTGAAGGAGTTAAGTATATGCCAGCTGCTCTACATTAAACCGAGCTGGCATTTTAAATCATGCAAATTAGCCTAGCTACCATCCATTTCAGTCCAGCATTTAACAGCATTGCAATAAATGATGCATAGTAGTGGCCAAACAAGGCCCTGCCATTTCAGCAGCTTTCAGAAGAAAGAGGAGGAGGGAGGGTAACTGCACTTAGTGATTCTGCAGCTATTTACAAAATGATTTAAAAGAGACTCCCTCCACTGCAGGTATTGTTCACATGTCCAAAATGTGCATGGAAAGCCCAAGACTTTTTATTTGTTGAAAATGCATTTATATAAGCTGCTAATAACAACTGCAAAATTATCTAAAATTAAATGATTTGCCAGTGAATCACCAAACTTTCAAAGCTCGCTTTGCTTAATGCTGCAGAATAACCACAGAGTGGATCTGACATGCCATCAGCTCCTGAGTACTGCTGCAGCAGCCCAGGGCTAGCTCAGAGTGGGGTCAGTCATCGCCATAATGGCTTGCACCAATGGATATTCCTCAGACTACGAAGATAACAGATAAAAATCTGTGCTCATTCAATGCAAACCCCTTCACTGTTGAACCCCAGAGAGCTCAGGAGGCAGTGAAGTGGAGCAAATCTTATCTGGCTCACGTTGCTGTGGCAAAGATGCTAAGTTTCAGCACAAACCTGAAACCACAGAGGGGAGCAAAGGATTTGCTGCTGAGCATGTTCAGAAGTTTGTAGGCTGCCTTCTGATTTCAGATTCTTGCATCTGTCTTCTTCCTTTTTTTTTTGTTTTTTGTTTTTTGTTTTTTGTTTTTAAATGTGCCCATGGCTGAGAATGACTCTTTTTTTAATCTAAGACAGAGCTGTCTTGCTGTGCGACCCAACAAACCAAGCTGCTGGCGGGGCTGGCCGGTGGGTGTTACAGCGCCCAGGACACGACAGGGCGCGGGCACCACAGCTTGCCTCGCCTCCAGCGGGGCTGCTCCTCCAAGCCTCGCTGCCATGCCGCGCTTCGGCTGACGCCCCGAGGAACGCCTCCTCCGGGACCACAATGGCGCCCCTGGCCTGCCGCGAGGTCCACGGAACCTCCATCGTTCCTGCCTGGACCCTGCCAAGGGTTCAGGGAGCCAGCGGCAAGGCCGGGCCGCAGCAGGTTTCTTGGCCCTTGGCACCTGCTCGCCCGGTCTGGGGCCTCCCGTGGGGCCCGGCGCTGCCCCTGCCAGGCCCAGCCAACGCCGACCCCAAAGGCAAGCAGGGCCCGGTGAGGCACCGCACCCCCAGGCCTGTCCCTGTGGTCACAGCGCTCCCCCTCGCCGGGTGCCACAGCGAAAAGCACCATTGGGGAAAGGAGGAAAGCCCGGGTTAGCCTCACTGGCAGAAGAGGTTTCTATCATAAAATTTAAAGTTTACATTTTCAGTCATTAACAGATCTTCTTTCAAATATTTCTCCTCTTCATGAGGAATAGATTTACTTTCACTGGTTTGGAATCAAAGTATTAAATCCTACAAAATAAATCACCCCATGTGGTCAAAAAGCATACGAGGTGCAAGGCCAAAAGGCTGCCGTTCTTCTAAAGGCAACGGAAAGTAAAATCGTCATTGCTGCAGAGAGGGAAGTTTGCATCTGACTGCTTAGAAACAGGATCCCAGGCAACCGCTCCTCTTCCCTCTACAAACGCGGAAAGCTTCTTGTTTTGTAAATCAAAGCAAATTCATTAGAATCGCCCTGGTGTGGTCGCCTAGCAATGGGACGCTGCCTCCCTCCTGCTGCAGGCACCTTTGTGCCAGCTTTTCCGCAGGCCCAGCCTTGGCAGCCTCATCCCCCAGCTCACGTTGCAGCATCCCATCCCTGGGCACTCCACAGGGCACCTCGGAGGAGTAAGACGTGACAATGCTGAAAATACTCTTTCCCAAAATAATCCATCCCAATAAAGCCACAGACAAGCCTGGAATACATACGCCCATTCTGAAAAGCAGGCTGACCCGGGGAGCGAACAAGTGAAGTCAAACCCACCTCTGAGCTATTGCTTCAAATGGCCAATGCATATTCGATCTTGTAATACATAGGGCATTTTTTAGTTAGTTTTGAAGGCTTAAACATCTGTAAGACTCTTTGAAATGACAAATAATTTATAGCTGAATCAAATTTGTCTTACCAGACTGATCCATTAATTATTGGCTCCATCAGCTATAATCAAAGTTGTGTACAGATCTTTGCAAATGCAAATGTGTCTTCTATATCTGTTCCAGGCCTTTTAACCTCCAACACACCACACAAATACTGTTCTTAAACGAAAATTTTCTAAGAAAATACAAATTTATGCTGTTACATGTCTAAAGCTAGATTTCTGACTCTGAAAGATATGGCATGAGACTTTCTATCTGCTTTAACTTTAATAAGATGCCTGATAGTTTCATCTTCTAGAGGAAGCAAAATTACTAAACCACCTGACAATTAAAAGCTCGTTCAAGTAGATTGGAAATTACTTACTGATAATTAATGTCATAATCTTGGAAATAGCCAAAATAGAAGAGACATGAAAAGATATCTGTTACAGTCTTTTTAAAATTCTCTTACAAAAATAGTATTTAGCTTATCAGTACTAAAAGTTACTTCTTATTTAAGTCCTSTGCTAAAAAAAACAATTTCTAAATATTTATTTCAAAATATAAAAGTGTAATTAAGTCTCAGTATCCATATTCACCATAAAATGTTATCACAGACCAACAGCATGAAACCCCACTAGGGTATTCATTTTGTTCTACCAGTAGGTAAGTAGACAGAATTAATAGATGGCAGAAAAATACAATATAGAAATAATCTGTGGTCATTGCTTCCTCTCAGTAGAAAACTAGGTGATCCTAGTAGGGAAGATACATATCATCATAGGAAACAAAAAATATTACTACAGCAAACTTTACATTAGGGCTCCAATTGAGAACATCTCTCAGTTGCCAAATGGTAGATCCATCAGACGGTTTTACATGGAGGCTGAGATGCAAGGAAAGACTATAATCATCACACGTTGCAGCAAAGAGCCTGTCGCAGTCAGATCCCTTCAGTCTGAGGAATGGCCTCTAAAGAGCTCCAAGACAGACAATATATGCAACTGAGTGCTGGATACAGAATGAATCAAAATTCCAGCCTGTCATATACCTCTTCCTCTTCTTCCCAAAACAAAGTATGGGTGTCTTCAGCCAGCCATCCTAGAAGATTTTCTTCTTACATAAATCTGAAAAATGTAGTCACCTACTAGCAAAAAGGCTTCTACAGCATTATTAGGGAGAGGAGGATGAACCTGGAAAGAAATGTTCAAGAAAGTTCCCCTATGCACTTCCCTTCAGAAAAAAAAAACAAAAAACAGTGAAATCAGCAAGATCCCACCAATGAGAACTACTTCTGCAGCCATACAGTAAGTCAGCCTGCCAGGGCTGAGAGAGAGAGAGAGAGAGAGAGAGAGAGAGATTTCATGAGAAAGTCTGAATGTGTGCAACTAGACAATTTTGTTGTTAGGAAGGTGCGATAAACAGTTCTGGATTTCTCAACATCTACCTCATGGTCCAGTCCCCGCGTGCCTCTGGGACCATCATAACTAAGAACCCATCCTTCCTCCACCAAGGGCACAAATGGAGCAGCAAGTCAAATACCTTGGCCACCACTCCTATTAGCTCCCAGAGCTTGAAGGAAGGACTAAGAGCATTTAGTAGTCTGAGCAATAGGCAAACTTCAAAAAAAGCACTAAGGAATCCATTAACTTATTGCCCAAAAATTCATGTTTTGCAGACCTGATCATGCTTTCTTCCAACCATTGCTCCAAACCAATACCTGGAAATCCCCAGTCACTGAAGTCTTGATCTATACAGTCTGTAAGCTTTCCGTCTTGCTTGTATAAAGTAGTAAAACCTCGACATCTACTGTCAGGAAGTAGTCTATGGATTCTCTTTACAGCTGATAGCTCCTCCAGTATGGTCTTGCTACTGTTTGCTACTTACAGACAATTCAGAAGCCTTCTGTCAAAAGCCCTAACCATAAACTCCCCAGTACAGACTTTCTGTATTATACAGTGATTGCTTTACATACAGGCAAGAGAGAGGAAATGGGCCAATACTAGTGACATCATAGGTAAAATAAGGAGATTTGTGGATGCTTTTGAACTATGTGAGAGAATATGGAAACTGTTCTAGCCATGGATGTAGAAGGAAAAAAAACACATGAACTGAGAATAGGAGGAGGAGTTGAGTAAACACCCAAGACAAGGGATGGACAGAGAGTAAAATTTTAAAAGGGGTCATTGGAGCAAACAAGACATTATCAAAAGATGAAGACATTACAGCCCAAAACCACCATAGGGGCAAAAATACTAGTAAAAGCCTATTTAGAAATTCAGATGTGAGCTATTTTTTTCTTTTCATTTATTGTTTTCCCACACATTGCTTCCAATTCTAAAATAACCCAAAAGTAAAATGAAAAATAATCCAAGGATAACACACCTAAAAATACTTTCAAATGGAAAACAAAAGTGGGATCAAAGTAAAACTATTTTAAATCAGGCTGAGATCATAAAAGTGACCTGTTTTCTCAATTATTTATTTTAATAAATGGTTTATTTATTGTAAGTTTTAGCAATTATTTCCATGTCCATGCTTTGCAAAACTGAAGAAACTCAGAATGTTTCCACAAACCATTACAGAAAGAACAATTTACAGATAAAATTAGAGGCATAAAAGTAAGTGCCAAGTGTTTGACTGAATTCCAGTTCTTGGTGAATGGAAAACCAGCAGCTTCCTGTTACAAAATGTACCAACAGTTCACATCTAATAATACACACAAAATCTGACCATTTATATCTTTCAAATATAAATGTTTCTAAAATAATATTCAACCAGTGTATTTTTAGCCAGGTAAACTTCTCAGGAGAATAAATCTGAGCTTGCTTAAGATTCTGCAGTTTGTCATGAGGAAAAAACAAATGAAGTCAGTGGGTTAAATTTTAAGAGCATCTCTTGATTTACACCAGAATAAGAGTAAAACATTTAGCCTCAAAGCTTAAATAAGCAGAAAAAGAATGAAAAAACTTGAAGACTAGAAAACATTCTTCCATTGAAGACCAGCTGTCACTTTATTCAAAACTCTATCATCTTAAACAGCACTTATAATATTCATTTTATATTGCAAGTTTAGGAAGTTCAGCCAGAATTATTAATACAAATCCCTTTTTTCTTTTTTTTGTCTCTCAGTTTAGGAGGAAAAGGAGACCTGTATGCTAAAAGCATTAAAATGCTCTACTAACTAAATTGAAATGTAAACCCAGAGGTGAGATAATCTGGAAACTGAAATTACACAGTAGACAATGTTTCTCAAAGGACTCTTCAACAGAAAGCAAAAATAGCCCAAACCAGCCATGATTTTCCAAAACCAAAAACTGAATCCACCCTTCACATCTTAATAAGAGTTTTCTTTTCTGACTCTCTCTGAATAGAAAAAAAAAAAAACATGTAATTTGAATACTTCACATATTGATTAGAATTTTTAAAGAGCACAGCTGGTGTTGGGCTCATGGTTTTCTTTCTTTTTTGTACTTCTCAGGTACCAATCAGGAATGGTTCATGTTTTATTTACCAGACCCCTTTTTTTATGATTTGATTTTAGGTGGGGTTTTTTTTACTATTATTTTTCCCCCCCTAGAGAGATAAAGCAGAAATGAAGTTCAGGTTCACTATCAGGAATTTTTAAAAGCAATATCAATTAAGGATATTAGTAGAAGAGAACAATTGATATAAGGACAAAAAAGTGACAGTGTTTACGGAAGAAATGTAATTTCATGGAATAAACTGAAAGTTTCAAGGACACAGGAGAACATGCAGACACCACATGCATAGGCATTTTGAACTGATGAACAAGTAGCAGCAAAGGAGAAAGATAATCTATAGTCAGGGGACTAGCTAGCAATTTTCTGTAGCATCACAGACTTTATGACCTTGGGTAAGTCTCTTTATGCCTTAGCCATCCATTTATAAAATAAGAACAGTATTCTTATCTCAAAGGGGTGCTCTTAAGATAAGTATATTAAAAATTTGGAAGCTCCTTCAATACTACCAATCAGCAGAGATCAGAGAAGTAGCATAAAAAGAGAAAGAGGGGGAAAAAAGGTCATATGAAATGAGTGTTTCAAAAACACTCACCAGGGACCATAAAAACTTGGCTGAATTCAACAGCAGCACTAGGTCAACAATAAAATCTCATCTTCGGCAATTCCACAGTGAAGGTACTGAACTTCAGAAGAAACATTAAATGATGAACAAACGCCGATTTACTGAAGAACTGTCATAATTAAGCTGAAATCAAAGCAAAAACCGTTTTCACTCATTATCTGATGACAATTAAAAATCTAAATGCAACTCAGAACCCAAGTGACCCTTTGCATACTCAAAACTAAAAAACAGTGAAAAAAGAACTCCTTGAGTTTACAGTGCAATCTTAATACTCCAGAACTGGGCAGCTCTTTATACCACAAGACAGATCTCTAAAACACCATTTTAGTAATCACAGTAAAAACAATTTATGAATTGTTTCCTTGGGTTATACCTGATAAAATTTCATTTGGAACAACCTCATTGCAATTTAATATTTAATAATATGTGTATCTATAAAAATACCAGCAAAACCGTTATAATCATAACTAGGAGAAAGATTTTGTCTGGGTTACTTAATAGCCCTGATTGTTTACTGTATGTCAAAAAATCCTTCAGAAAGCAAGATATAGCACATTTTTTTTAGAACTATATGTAAGTACATAACTATAATCACATAAGCAAGCTCACTGAAGTCAACATTCATTTAAAATTAATTTTGTGGTTATATATTTCGCTAGCCTGAATCTATAGTTTTTCTTAGATTTTTTCCAACCCTCCTCCTTTGTAGACATCCTAAAAAGTGACTTTACTTAGTTTCTTCCCACAAAGCAAACAACTGTCTTTTATGTTTGTTATCAGTATTACTGACTACATTTCTCATCATTTCTTTTATAACTGGAATAGCAGTGGTAATGAGACCCACTTCTATCACTGAGGCAGCTTATATAATGGCATTGAGATTACAAGACTACTCTATGTACATATAACTTTAAATTGGGTCCGGAATAAGACTTGTTTGATTTCTATCCCTTTTGCAAGATGGCTCTATAGTGAAGCATAATACACCATAAATAAGAATGGCTATTGCATATGAGAAATGAAGGTACAATTTCTCAGCAATATGTTTTTTTTTAATCTCTCTCCCTATGAAGCTTCACATTAGCAAGAAAGTGATTTGGAAGTATAAATTGCTTTTGATAAAATTAATTAAAATATAGAAAAGTAATTACTAATAGCTGAACTATAAGAACTCATCTGGATTGTAATGGCATGGGAATGGGGATAGTGAGGCAGAGAAGACTAACCAATAGCCAATAAATTACAAGTCCCATGCAGCTCATGAAGCGACTGATGTCAGCCTACATTTGAAGTGTGGAAAAATACTGGAACTACTTATTAAGTAATCCATTTGTGAGTAGCTAGAGTACTTCAAGGCAGCACACAACTGACTGAAATACTCCTTGAATTTTTTTCAGTAGTCTGCTATCAACCTGAACATACCTATCAAGCAGATTTGCACAGTTCTGCAGTGGAGCTTCTCTACCATTACATACTGTCATTAACTTTGACAACAGAATGGCCAATAACAAAAATTTAAGGATGTTACTTACCTGGATGGGTATTACAAGCACTTGGGAGATATATCTGGAATCAAAGTGATCTACACAAATTGGAAAAGTAGTTTGAAAAGACCTAAATCACTAAGGAAAGAAAATTCTAGGTAAAACACAAAATGGGGATTATCTGAGCAATGTAGTTTTGCTGTACACAGTGATATCAGATCATGGTGAATCACAAACAGAATATGAGTCTACAGGGTGGATCTTACAAAAAAATAAAAATCAAATTTCTTTTTTAAAAGACTCCATCTTTTTAAAAGACTCCATCATGCACAGGACAGAAGAGACAACAGCTGTACTCAGCTCTAAAGAGGTAGAAGACTGGCCAGTTTTGAACAGCACTCTTAACAAAAGATCTTGACAAACTGAGAAGAGTTAAATAGATAGCATGAAGAGTTATAAGAGTTATATTTCTATATATATAGAAAACCAGAGAGGAAAGGTTGAAAGAATTCATCTAGTGTAGAGAAAGAGAAAAGTGAGGGAGAACATAATAACCAACCAGTGATCATTTGCCTTCCGAGTCTGCCATGAGAGGGGTAAGTAGTAAATCAGTCTGATTTGCAGCAAGGGAGGTTTAAGTTTGGTATTTGCAAACACATAAAACTCCCAAAATACTAAGGACAGCTAAATATTCAAACAAGTTGGTTAAGGTAGTAGTTGAATCACTATTTACGCATGCTTTGATACTAGGTTAAACAAATACTTATCATGAGTGACTCAGAATGACTTAGGAGGAGGAGGATGGGATCAATAACCTCATAAGGTCCCTGTTCTTCTAGGACTACTACGGTTACTTAGCTACAAACAGTAATTATTTTTTAGGTTCTCCAGAGAATGAAAATCAAGAAACTAGAGAATATAACGTAACAGCAAAGAATGCATTAACTGAATCCATGATTTCCTTCAGCAGCTTCCACAATAACATGGCAACAGACTGTATCCCTGAAACAGTACCTTCCTTCTTGCATCCTGCCCACACTTTCACCCTGCCCAAAGACTTCTAATCAGCAATAAGTTCTGTCTTAATTAATGCAAATTTAATAGCCAAATACAAATGACTTTTCAAAATAACTAATAAATACCATTTTGTATATGAGAGATCACTATCTTGCTATCTATTCGATGGAAGTTTCTCTGGTAACAAAGTTAAATATTTCCAAAACAATGCTCTCTAAACATGGGCATAATTTACTGGCGGTGTTTTCAAATTGGACAAATTAAGTACCAGTGCAACAGTAGGATACTGTTGTGCAAAACACAGGGAATTTAATATGGAAAAATGAATGGAACATGTAAATCAATGACAATAAAATAGAAATGATACTGCCATGATTCATCAACCTAAGATTTCAGACTAGCATTTGCCAACGGGCTTGATGCTAAAACCCTCAGACCTTTCTTTGGAAAGTGCCTCTGAAAGGCACTGAAGAATGCCTTTTATAAATTGCAGAGCATTTAAAATAACACATTGCCCTTATATGGCATTAAGGCACAACACTTCCAGTTATTATAAACTCCAGTTTACACATGTAAAATCATATTCCCCCCCCAAAAAAATTTTTTTGAGAAGCTTTCACTGATATCACATTTCCCAAGTGCAATACCTTGATTTTCCATGTTTTTTTAAATGAATACTCAAATGAATATCAGTTGCAGTGCCCAGGTTCTCAGAAGAATCAGGCTCAAAATATGTACAATCTCAGAGACATGGCCTCTTCTCTAGAATAAATCAGTAAACTAAGTGCAGAGAAAAAGGCATAAAAATTCAAAATGGGAGCATATATACACCATGATGGGGGAGGAAAATTCATATGCATATATAGGTAAATGAATACTTCCTATCCTTTGCATGCCTCATTATCTCTTTCCCTGCATGCAAGTATCCTAAATATTAGGTCTAATTACTTGTTCTCTGTCCTTATTCTGTATGTGCAAATATATTTTTAATTATACAGTGCAAAGAAGAACAACTTTAGCAGGATTGAGAGCAATTCCCCAAAATACTCCCAGCACAGCCTGTGTCCTGGTGATATAGAAAAGTCTCTGGAGATAGGAGAGAAGTTTGAATTCTCTCATGTTGAAATAGAAACTGAACTCAGGTTTCCCACTCTCCGAGTGAGTGATCTAACTACCAACCAGTTGTATAAAAGTAATGCTGCCCTTCTATTTGTGTTGAAAGTAGTTTGGTATCACCTTGTTTTTTTGATAGAAATAGCGCATGCTTTAACTCTGAAAGAGAGTTTGGGGCTACAAAGTCCAGGTTAATCCCTGGCAACGCACAGGGCATGAGGAACATTGATTTTGGTCATTTTTATTTGTTCTCTTAGGCTATGTTCTCTTAGGAGTGTCTGAAACTCATTCTATCTCTCCCTCCACCCATGCAGAAGGATATCATGTCCTTCCCATGGGCTGCAAATTCCACATGGGGTCCCAGATCTCCAGAACAGAGGTGCCAAAACATTCAGTGTTAGTCCCATTTATGAATCTAAACTCTCTCACAGGGGCACAGAGGATGCTAGGTGCCTGCACAGTAAAATGGTGAGGGCAATATTGGTACTTAAGATAAAATATCCAGAGAAGCAAATGATCACTCCCATATTATGCATATATGGTTCTTGAGATATTTAGCCTTAGTGAGATGTCTAGGATTAAGCCTCAGGAGGTTTATTATCAGCAAGCACCTCTATACCTGAATGTAGGCTGAAGGTTTCCTAGGATAAAAATGTTCCTGCTGCTGATATAGCATCTGGCAGCTGTCCATCCATCCCATTCCACCTCCCCCTCCTTAATAGGGCAAGAGAGAGAAAGGAAAGAACAGTGCCCTTGAGGCAACTGATCTGGAAAAACACTCCCTTGAGACATAGACCAGTGTCTCAAATTAGTACCCTGAATGGCAACACCATGCATGCTCATGCTCATGTGGGCACAGGCATCAAAGCTGCATCAACAAGAACGACATGAAAGGACTGTGTTTACCCAAGACAATGGAGAGTAAAATGAACCTCACTGGGTCACACCTTAAAAGGTGCTGGTCATCTGCTAAGACTTCCACTTGAATGAGGTTACTGAGAATGACAAAGCTTAGGATTTCTCCCACTGCTTATAGTAAGAAGTCGTTCAAAATCCAAAATTACCCAAAATTTCTTTAGTCAAAATCGCTCCCCATTTAAATATAATAAACTAGCATGAAGACCCTTTTAACATCAGTATATACAAAATGTGTTGTTCCACATGTGCATAAGTGCTAAAAACAAAAAACAAAAAACAAAAAAAACCCTATTCCCCTTTCTGCTGTAACCTGCTACCACTCTAGCAGGATCTGTCTGATTAAAATCTATTATAAGATGAGAAAGTATTTTATGAATAACAATCACTTATGCAGGAATGTAAATTTCCATGCAGAAACCAAGGCACATCTGAGAGAAAGAGCACTATACAATGAGATTTTGCTGACATTTCATAATTATGAGGAGAGACTCCAGCATGAGGAAAAAACAGTATTCGTTTCTCTCTTAAGAGCATGTGAGGCGATGCACAGGTCAGTCGGTCTGCTGCCACCACCCTGACACCAACACTTGCCTGTCTCCTTCTGCTTTCAGTCCCTCAGGAACTGCTACAGTCATATTAGTCTGGCCTGACACGTCACCCTGTCTACCAGCAAAGAAAGTGCAGCATATCCTAAAATTCAGGGCACAGGGCCAAATACACCCAATCAGTAGTCATGCTTTTCTTAAGAGAATAGGTTATGAGGCCATAGCTTTAAATATCTACATGGCAGGGATGACCCATTATTCCCTGAGGAAGTAAAAGAAAAAGAGATTAGGATCAGACATAATTTCCCTATCCCAGCATAGCAGTACCACCTTCTACCAGGCTCGGATGTCTGCAGAAGCAGCTTGTAATGTATATGGCTGTTTCTAAAATACATCACACTGCTGTACAGCAGACTCTATATAACGTTAATCAATTCTGTTTGCTGCAGCAGACCATCTGCTTTGCTCACACCATAGTATGCTAAAGCATACTATCTGCTTACGCTGCTGTTGAGCACGCTGGGGCATCAGCAGTACAAGGCAATCTGAGCCATGCTGAAAACATTACTATGCTGACAAAAATAAAACAAGCTGAAGAATGTACATTTCTCCTCTCAATGCAGGAAGCAGCAAATGTAAAAAATAAAATAAAATAAAAATTAAAAAATCATACATTAAAGTGAAATCTAAAAAATGCACATTTGTAATGTGCTGCATCTATGATGTCATGCACATATAGCATAAAAAATAGGTAATTCCACGTGAATATTAATTCCTACATAATCTAATTTAGCTATACTGAGAATGACATGTATATTGTAATCTAATCTAGCACAGAACATCCTGCCTCCCTTTCACTCCCCACACAACCTCAGATACAAAATGCTCATACAACTCATACTCCAATACAGTACACTACCAAATACCAAATGAATTCATGACAACCAGCACTCCTTCCACACCACGGATACAGAAACCAGCCGCTGCCATCAACACCCACAGAAAGAGCACAAAGAGCACACCCCATAAACAAGCTCTCTCCCATCTCCCTCACATAAACCTCCCAAGTTCAAGCACAGCCAATATGCAAGGCAACACAGACAAACGGCACACACAGCACCATCCTTCACCACCCCACCGTCAGCTCCAGCAGGCTAACAAAATTACAAAATCATCCTCCGGCAACCCATGCCACCATGGGGAACATGAAGCATCCCCCCCCCCCCCCCCCCCCCCCCCCC
>NW_020451105.1:2396330-2485159 GCF_003343035.1 Apteryx rowi | reverse complement strand
CAGATGTTAGTACACACACGCACACCTCGCTCTTCTCTCTATTCACACCACTGCTACATGCCTCAGAATACCTGCTGCACACATACAATACATAAACAAATTCCCACATACACCTCCCCAAAACCTTGGTGGTTTCTAACCTGTGTGTCAAATCCATTTTCTACCGAGCTACTCTTCCTTGGTGGGAGTCCATCTCCTATGTTTTCTTGTCCATTAGGAGATTTGAGAGGAATCTGGCTGGAATACGATGGCTTGGTCACCTCCGCCTTGTTCCCAAACTTCAGGTAACAGGGTTGTGGGATGGTCCTTGCCGTTGGGACATGCAGGATTGGAGCAGCGCTGTGTACGGGTTTAGGTAGTCCCGATTTCATTTTGGAGGCTACCAGGATGGCTGGCATTTTCTCTTTCTGCTTTCCTAACACGTTTCTGTCAGCAGCAGCAATAGTAGAAACAGCAGGCAGGGAGAGAGAAAAGGACACGTCTGGGAAGCTGCTATACTGAAGCAGCCTGGTTTATGGCAGGGATCTTCAATACCAGCTTAGAATAAAAAAAGAAAAAAAAGAAAAGGCAAAAAAAAAAAAAGAAGACACTTGCAGCCTAAAATATCTCCCAGCTCTTTGTCAGCCTTCCACCTGTTTCCTCTAATTTTATTTTCAGTTCTTCACCACTGTCCTCCTTCCTTTACTCTCCTATTCCTGCTGCTATTTAACTTGCTCCTTCCTTTCACTGGCTGACTCCTGTAATTTTCTTCCCTGGAAATGGGAGACTTTTACTCCATTATCTTGTCACTGCATCTCCAAAGTGAGGCAGCCTTTTGGAATAAAAAAAGAACCTGCTGCTGCATATGCTTCCTGTTCTGTGTGCACTAGAGAGAGAGCGAGTGAGTGAGCGAGCAGGATTTCCAGCTTAAGATGTCTTTCTTCAGTCTTAGCCAAGAAGCAGATGTAGCTCAGTATGTTAATGACTGATGCCCTTGGATATGAGCCTTAGAGAATCAAGCTTCTTAAGTCTTAATATCTGTGAACAGGACAATGATGCTGCAGCAGGAGGAGAAAGGTCCACTGATGGCAGTTTAAATAAAAATATGCCAGTGGTCACAAAATTTCCTGGATCTCCCAGTGCTGATCATGAAAACATGGAGAAAAAATTCAGCTATCAAACAGAAGTGAAAGCAGCCACCACCTCATTTTAAACACCCGCACTAAAACAGGTTTCAGCACTGAACCGCTAGCACATTGTGTGTGTTAAAGGCAGCCTGCTGTGCCAGCACCAAAGAAGGCTAGGGAGATTAGCCGGAGCGGGAGAAGGTTGCAATCTGACAGCACCATAAAACAGGGCGGCCCCTGGATTGGTCCTCCCAACTCAAATCAGAAACAAAATCTCTCCGCAAGAGAGGAGTGGCTTCAACTCGTCTGACTGGCAGGAAACTCCATGACAGTGCCAAAGTACAAAGCCGGGTCTGTGTAAGCTGTGCTGCAGTGCTCGTGGCGGAGCTGCTCCAGCGGGGAAGATGCTTTAGACGTTGCACATGGGGAGTTTCTTAGCAGTTTTAAAAAAAGCATTTTCAAATAAAAACACCTGGAGATGACTCATTGTTCAGCTTTTATTCAGGAAAACTCCCACTGCCAGTATCAACAGGAATTTGAATAAGCACTGAGCAATCTAACCCAATTATAACAGCACTTGGCACTTTGCGTTTAAGACTCTTTCAGTGCAACCCAGCAATGCAAGTCATAGGTTCCTCCCCATGCCGCTCTGCAGATAGCATGATTCGTTACAGCCCCCAGATCCCTCATTCCAGCTAAATAGTGCAAATTTTTTAGCTCTACATATCCCTGTTTCTGCCCACAGTACACTGTCCTAGACAGTGAAGGATTATAAGCATGGAAATTCAAGGCACTGAGAGATAGTTTAGGGCTCATTAGGAAATCTTAGCACCATGATACACAGTGTCACAGTGCCTCATTTTCAGGCAGCCTGTAACGACGACCAAAGGCCCTGAGTTACCATGTAGCTTCTTGCATTGCATACACGGTCAGGTGCCACAGAACAAGATTCACAAAGCCAACACGAGACACTGAAGAGAAAGGTTTCTTTTAAATCCTCATCACAACCCGCCTGCTGCATTACTTTGACTAGTGGCACTTCCTTCACTTCTACATTCACACCTGTCCCCTTGCCTGAAGATCAGTTCTGAACCTGAATCAGTAAAAACCCAGCAGGATGGTAGGGATAGGAGGGATCCCAGCAAGCCGAGAGAAGCAATGAACCTGTCCTGGAAACACACCCTGGACGAGTGTCCAAACCACTGAACTACTCGGTAGGACAGAGGAAGCCCAACCCCGCTGCTCCGCACAGCCAAGGCCAACAGGAGCGCTTGCAGCAAACATACCGAATTAAACTTCTCAGAGCGCGCAGACTGAACCACGCTTAGCAACCCATTTCATGCCGGAGTTGGTTCCTGGCTATCCAACATCCTCACTTTTTTAGAGGTTTTAAATATGCAAAAATAGGTTTTTTTACATCCAAGAACCTTTCAGATAGAAAACTGAGGCATTTCTGGACTGTGTCTCCAGGACTAGGCAGCAGGATTAGGATAGCATTTTAGGATTTAGGCAGCTAAACGGGAAATCAGATGAGACTTGCATGCTGAATCCTTCTGTGGATGTCATCTTAAATGACTTACCCAGGGTTACATAGTGAGGCAGTGGCAGTACTGCAAATTAAAGTGAGAGTGTGTGCTCTGTTGATTGTAAAGCACTATTCTTCCTCAACGTTTCAATGTAAAAGAAGTTCTGCCTCCACAAACAGAAATCACAATTTCAGAAAACATTAGCTGTATGTTGATGGGGGCGGGCGGGTTGTTGGAGTTGTTTGTGGGATTTTTTTGGATGTCTCACATTAACTAGATTATTTAAAACCAAAAGCAAAGCCTGGACATACTATCCTCACTGCAGTCTACCATGTCTCCTGCTTAGCACTGCCCACTGATTCTGTAATTAAAGTTCCCCCAGTTTGTGAAATCCACATGTTAACTAGAGATTTTGTTGCTTTTGTTGGGGGATTTTTTGGCACTTTTGCTTTCACATATACCAACTCTGCAGGCTGTTTTGCATTAACTCTAAGAGGGTAATTTTTTTTTTTTTATGAGTAACTGCGTTTTCACTCTAGTCTCTTTATCCACTAATCTCAGATTACAAACTGCTCATCTCTACTCATCCATCTCATTGAGATAGATCCTCCAATGTTTACTCCACTGGCATAGCATGATGCACAGTGTCTGTTTATAAACTACTATGAAGAAAATTTCAAAGCCCAACAGTTTGATGAACAAAGTCAGATTTACCATATGAAAGGACTGGTAGTTATGGGAGCAGAAATGCGCAAAATGCTGTGATACCATTTCCACTGTTCAGTGCTGAAAACTCAGCCTTGATAGCTTAAAAAAAAAAAAAGTTGGATTGAAAGAAAACCTTGAAAAAGATCCAAGTCTGAAAACAAGGCTAATTTTAGATCTGTAATAAAATATAGCAATGTTTAAAAGCTATTAGAAGATCTAACTGACAGCTTTATTTTCTGTTCTTCACTTACATGTTTTATTAGGTTCAGGCCACCAATCCCAGATGCACAGAACTTGCCAGGTTTTGTTGTTCTGTTTGTATCTTGGAAAACTGGCTAGGTTACAGGATACCATAACAAACACAAAGTTAATTTGATTAAGAGAAAATTATTCCTTTCACTGCTACTTTAAGAACTATTGAGACTCATCTTTTTAAGACAGTCGATTGAATATTCCAGCTGGAGGAGACTGCTTTCTCTATTTCTTGGTATGTGGTCCTGTTTACTGAAGTGAGAAAGTTGTTTTCTGAATCCATTCAGACTATGCTCCTGCCAGTTGTTTTGCTGAATCAATAACATGGACCCAAGGTTTGCTGTGAATTCCTGATAAGCTACTGAAGAGTGGCCTAGAATTACTGTTTGTTTCCCTTACGGGGTCAATAAAAAGTAGCTATCTAGTAGCAAAAATTTCTATTAATAATCCATTGCCACCTAGTACTTATTTTTTGATGTTATCCATACTTTGCTCTATCTATCCAAATACTACAACATAATGCCACTAAAATGCAGTATACTGCATCCAGTGGAAATACACCCATAACATGAGGCCATAAATTGTTAACACATCAAGATACAGGCTATATTTGCAAAGATAGACAACATTAATTTTGGTCCATCTTTAGAAATGACTAGTTATTATTTATAATTGGTTTTACCTGCTTCTAAAGCTAGGATTTTCAAAAGAAATTGCTTTTCTTTGACAGTCAATGACATCTGGGAACCTAACTTCCTTATCCTCTTTGAAAAGTCCAACCAGTTTTCTCCTTTTTGAATCATACAAATTTCTATATCTCAGCTTTAAGATAAGTAAATAATATTAACTATCTAAACAAAAAGCAAGAGCATCATCTTTCCTGCCACAAGTGTCAGATGAGCCACAAACTAGGGGAACATCCCCTTGCAGCTTTATGTTTGACTAGGTCTTGGCTTGAATACTTACATCCTCCCTCTTTCCCCCTTACCTGCCTGTAGTCCAGCAAGCATCCACCCGCTCCCTAGCTGAGGGGATGTGGAGGAGAAAATGCTATTAAAAACAGGCACTTTACTTCAGGGGGTGCATGGCACTAGCGACATGGACATTTTTAAACTCAGGAGATGCCACTGCTCAGGATTCAAACTGTCACTACTTAGTACCACATAGCATCATCTGAAGTGCCAAGACTCCCATCTTGAGAACTAGCTTAATATTCTCAAAGTTGTAGCAAGCAGACTCCAATGAGCTAGAGGCCTTAACACATCATGGAAACTATTTGAGTACTTTGTGGTTCAAGAGCTTACAGGCAAGACAGCACATTTCCCAAAACAAAACCAGTAAACAGAATGAAAAATAAAGTCAACTGCTCTTGAATAGATGATCTCTGCAAACTAGATGAAATATACTGTTTCCAGAACTCTAAAACTATTGAAGCTGCCTTCATTGCTCAGACACTATCACATAACAACCGAACAGGATTTCTAAATCCAAGTAGAAAGAAAATGCTTATATGGATTGCACACGGATGTTGCAAGTAAAATGAGAAGCATTACGGAATGCCTAAGGGGGATCAGAGAATCGGACCTTCCTTTCAAACCTTGTTTAATATCCATCCACAATGAAGCCAAATGTTACATTAGTGTAAGTAAAAAAATACATAAAATTCTTATTATAACAATTAAAACATTGCTAACCTTGCTAACTGGCCTGATAACTCAGAACCGCTGATGGAACTAAATTCATTCCACGCTTGAAGATACCTTTATTAACACTTTCTTTGTCTTTTAGGCATGATATATTTATCTGAAATCTCCAACATAATCATTTTAAGGCCAGTTAAACATTCCTAAAATGTCACTAGGTACTGCCAATATCAGAAGGCTTAATTGTTCCCACAAAAGCAGTCTTGTCAAACTTCCCTCCTGCCAGAAAGCTAGTTGTCCTATTCACTGTGGGCATAATCAGCCTTGGCACAACTCCATTAACCTAAGTGGAGTTATGACAGGGATAAATATGGACCTGGTTTTGGTGCTGCAGGCATTTTACACATTCAAATCCATCTTTTGTCGCTGACCACCATACTGAAGACGTAAATGTCTGATCCTCTCTGCAAATTTATGTAAAAGCCTGATCCTGTTACTGTTTCATGTTACTGAAGATCTATGTTACTGTTTCATGAAAGAACTTTATAAATGTGTAAACAGGATCAAGCTCTTAATATTCTGATGTGTTCCGAAATGAGGAATTCTAGTGGTTAGAAAACAGGAATGTTGTTAGAGGCATTATATGATTTGGTATCCTTTCACCACAGCAATTACAGTCTGTACATATGAGTTCTTTATATAGAGCAATGAAAAAAGGAGGAAAATTTGGTTCTGTTCCCAGTTCTTTTTGCAGAAATCTTGTCTGTATTACACTAATTCTGATCTAAAATCCCTTTTGTAATCCTCTGACATATTTCTAATTCACACTGGGTTTGATTCCACCTCATTTTATAACTCTGTCATATGTTAACAAATAAACAAGGTAAGTTCCATCTGGATAGGAAACACCTATTACACTCATTTTCTGAAGACACACAGAATGTGAGAAGCACTAGTGAGGCAGGCAGAAACTTTTGCATGGTGACACAAAATGACACCATTTTAAATGAGTATCTTCTGAACAATGTACATATCTAATACTGCTGCTGTACCAGAACATTTTGTGTATTTGTGCTACGAACATGAAGCTGGCATCACGACTGCACTGAAATAATTTGCCCACCTCATTCCACACTAGTATCTTTTTAATTTCATGTTGCATTTATCATTTGACTGAACGAACATCTAATTCCGGTCCACTCAAAGACTACATAAATTTCTATTGCCATAGCAAATGCATTTTGATCAACATCCATTTCTGTGATTTCATTATGTTTCAGTTGCTTTTGGATCTATAGCCATGTCATTTGCTCAGAATCTAATAAAAATCGTGCTCTTAGCTGGCTGGAGGCAGAGGTACTAATGGAGATTCTGTGATTGGCCTTGGAAAGATCCATGCCCCTCTTTCTGACTCAGTTTGCTTGTCAAATTAGTTCCTCACACTTAAACTCATCAGGAACAGGAGTGGAAGAGAAGAGGAATGCAAGAGCTTGTTTCATTAATGCTTTCTGCAATGCTCTAAGATTTAGATATATTATATAATATATGTCTATACTGTAGTCACAGCAGTGGCCACTGTGCAGTATGTATATGCCTGAACTAACTTTATGTTCCTAACAGACCAGCTTTGTCATGCCAACCCACAGGTCACCTTGATTTACTGATCACTTTTGTGATTTTAAGAAAAGACATAACCTTTCCAGGCTACTAACAGCACCTGGAATAAATATTTCAATACCATTTTAGAAGGATCCTTGAAAATCACATCTCCTCAATGGAGATGTGCATCTGGGTTTTCTTAATCTATTCACATGTCCTTTGTTTCCTCAGGGTTGATAGTACTAGCTCCTATATTACCTTATGCCTGATGTGACATTGCCTATGGCTTCTTGTATTAGGAAAGGCTAAGAAAACACCTGTGACTAGAATCACATTAATGAGCATATCATAGAAGGAAGGTGACGATGATCCAAATACCACAAACTACCCTTAACTTTAAGAGCCATCAAGTTAAGGTGAAATATGAAGAAGAGGAGCTAAGAAGTACTCTCCTCCCTGTGCTGCTTTTCTCCCTACTTTTGCAAGAAGCAGTAAGGATAAAAAATCCACCACTTACAAACTTACAGTCTTTCATGACAAGGTAGTATCCTTCTGTAACATTGCTCTCCCTTACTGGCATATTTCAAACACACCGGCTCCATCATTTGAAAGCATAGTCAGAGCATAACGGCAGAAAACGTCTGAATAGTAGACCAGAAAAAGAGGCTACAATCTTAGCAATGAGTGGCTGCTATATATTTCAACTGGATCTGCTTAAGTATGCCAGCCCAGCCTTAGCTGCCATCAATCTCCTCCACATTAGCAGTTTTGAACAAAGATAAATTGGCCAAATTATCATTAAGCAACTTAGGCTATTTCCTAAAAATCAAAGTATCACTATTTAAAAGAAATGGTGAAGGTCAGATTTTCACCTGCTCTAAATCAATGTCGTTTCACTACAGCCAACATCAGAATTTGGCTTCTAAAATAGAAGCATTTATCAAAATCTTATTTAGATGACTATTCCAATCCTATCCTATAATCACATTATCTCCTGTCCTATCAGTACACATTACCAATAAATTTGTATAAAAAAATCCTCTTGCATACTGACCCTACTCCTCCAGTTCAGTTGATGCATCAGTAGATGATGCGCAGTGCAGTTCTGGAGCCACAGAAGCGCTTCTTGTGGTGCTCACCAACTGCCAGCTAGATACCAGAGTACAACAAATACAGTCTCACACTTACAGGTTTGGCCAAGTATGCTTCACAACCAAATTCAATCCCCAGGCCCTTTCAGTCTGCAGGCAGTGGCACTTCCCTAGAAGCCAGACGAGGGCATACCCGGGGGTGTCCACTCAGGAGCAGCTCACCACTGGAGGTCACCTGCTGTGCATCACACAATGCCATAATGATTAACTGCAATGTTACAAACAACAGCTATTTCTGAATGCGTTAGCAGAAAAAATATATGAATCTGAATTGCCCATAATAATTTAAATGGAAACACAGAAGGTATTTAACACAATGTTCTGATATGAGTGTTACCCATCTCCACAGGTCCTTTAAAAAAGGTTTGTCCAGATTTAATGTTTATAGAAAATAAAAGCACATCCTTAGAAGCCAAAAATCTGGGGTACACTAATGGCCCTACTGAAATTCTTAGGTTAAAAATTTCAGTGAAACTTCAAATTTACACAGACATACCTGAGGTCAACTTTCAGCCCAGCAGCCATGGCTATTCCTGAAGGTCAACTTGGAAACAAACAAACAAAAAAAGAATTGCCAAGTTCATGTCCAATGTGACAATCCTTCGTAAGGGAATTTGAGGAAGGCTACCACATCAATTACAAAAAACAACAAAAAGTACTGTTTCATTTTCTATTAAAAAAAACATGAGTACATTTGAGAGGGATGTTTACTTGTATATGCCAAAGATCACGCTCAGTTTAAAACCACAAAATCTCAAAGGAAATGTACAGGTAATAGTTATTTTTTAATCTTTTTATTAGTCTAACAGAAAATACTCAAACCTGAGGTGTTGCAGGGCCACTGAGCAGCCTCATGCATGAAGCAAGACCAAGCTTTCCTTCTAGAACTTCCTGACTTTTCCTTTGCTCTCCCATTAGCACACTGATAACTGACCCTCCTACTGTTTTACTATTGCATTTTTTAAACTTTTGTAATATCAGACACCCAAAACCAACATTAAATTCACTAAATGTTGTCTCTATTAATATTTTGTTTCACACCAAAACAAAGGAGTTTCCCAGTGTAATGATTAATAATGTGTTTGTTTCCTTAGCAGCTTTGATATTTCAACATTTAATCTTTTTTTTTTTTTTTTTTTTTTTAAGGTGACAGCATAATACTCCATCCCAGGGTTTTCTGTCACCCTGTTTTACCCATGATGCTGTAATGAGTTTGCATTGTTTAATGCTACAGTGTAAAGACCTTATAGTAATATATTTGCCTCACACATTCCATCATATGGTTTTTAATAACAGCAAGATGCTACTCTCAATGTTTGGAATATTTTGGAAAGGTGTAAATGTCAAAACACCACACACTCCTGACATGCTCCATGACCCCCAAAGAAGATCCAGCTGAAGCTTATCATTGGCAAACAAACAGAAACCTTGTCATAGAAAAAGTACTTATCACATGCTCTGTTCCCTTGTATCCTGGCTGGCAAATGAAACATTACAGATGCTGAAAGAGATGCTACTGAATTTCAAAATGCATCCATCTGTTTAACTTCCTAAAATTATGTTAAAGTATTGGATACAACAAGCACATCTGCTACCTCAGCACATTCAAAAATAATCTGGAAAATAACTGGCAAAATATAAACCTTTTCAGACAGGGATCCACAATGAAGCTTCAATACACATCTAACATCTACTCCAACTTCAATTATATCTCAACACTTGGCATCTCTGGCTTCCTGAAGAATTAATGGAAGTCCCGACCTTAGTCATAACCAGGTCCTTATCTCCTCACCTCACTGATAGTTTATTTAGAAAAACATCACTGGGTATCCATCTATTCAACCTTGTTGTGACCCCGAAAAAGAGCACATAATATGCTTGCTCTCAAACAAGAGCCAATATGGGGCCATACACAGTTTCTCCCCATTTGGGCCAAGTATGCTTGTTAATAGAAACACTTCACACCGAAACACGCACACCAAAAGCAGGGTTGCAAGGAGTTATTAATTAGACAGTCAAGTATAGGAGGAAACAGCTGCACCACCAAGAGAGTGAAACAATGCTCATTTTAGTGAAGAGAAGAGACCACTACTCGCACTACAAATGAAAGTGAGTTCAGCGGAGGGTCACCAGGATGGTCGGGGCTGGAGCACTTGCCCTGCAAGCAGAGGCTGAGGGACCGGGCTAGCATAAGCCTCGAGTAGAGACGGCTCTGGGGGGACCTAACAGCAGCCCCCCAGTACCTATGGGGAGGTCATCAAGATGACAGAGCCCAGCTTTTCACAACAGTGCCCAAAGGGAGGACAAGGGACAATGAGCATAAGTTGCTACAAGAGGTTCAGATTGGGAATCAGGAGAAACTTTTTCACCATGAGGACAGTCAAGCAGTGGCACAGGCTACCCAGAGAGGTTGTGCAGTTTCTGTCCTTGGAGGTTTCAAGACACAACTGCATAAAGCCCTGGTCTGATCTCACAGTTGGCCCGGCTCTGAGCAGGAGGTTGGACTACAGCTTTCCTGAGGACCTTCCAACCTGAATTACCTCTGTGATCCTTGAATAAGGAGAAAATAAAATAGAAACATTAAATCTGTCTGGATCCGTTGGAAGACCTCAAAGTGGAGATCAGCTATAAAAGCTGGTCTGGTCTACTACAAGAAAATGCTTAGGCAGGAGGTCCATAAAGAAATTACCAATAGGCAAAATATTGACAGACGTGCTTTAGGAAAAAAACCTTAGCACATGTTGTTTAAGTGTGATTTTTCTTTCAGATCTTCTCCCATATTTCTTACAAACACAAAGATGTTATCACTTTGAATGATGTGAACAGATTCTTGTATTTGCAATTAACACCAGCATTAATGCCAGCATTAATAGTGATTTGAACATAAAATGAAAACCACAGTGCATCTTTTCACCCTAGGGTACAGTTAAGTGGAAACTGGGGCACCAGGATATCTCAGTAAGTACTGTTGCTATCCACTGCCTTCTCAGTAATATTCTCAAGGTACCCTGACTTCACCTGCATAGACCAGGTGAAGAGCTGGCATAACAGCTCTTCATAACAGCAAGACAGAAAACTCAGAAGTATCTTCCAGAGATCAGCAGCAACCAGAAAGGCTTGCAAGAATGCAGCAAGATACTAGAGAGTGCTCCTCAACCCTGAGGGGCCCAAGGAGTTTGCCATATTCACTTTAGAGGCAAGGAGAACACACAAGGACATGCAGGCAAGGCGGTCACTGAGGAATACATTAATAACAGGCTTGGAAGCCAGAGAGAGGCTCTGGCTAAATACATGTGAAGTATAGGCAGAGACAGACCTTCAGTAAGAGAAAGTAGGATGTGATAAAGGATGTTAGAACTGAATCTTTAAAGCCCGTCACCTTGCAGCAACAATAAGCACTGCTGTATATGTATATAAATGAGAAAATTAATAGCACTTAGGTGTTCCTGTCTTTTTCCAATTACAGGCTCAGGATAATAAGACTCAGACATTTTAAGTTATCTCATACAATATGGGCCACCTAATGTTAGAGGAGCAATTTGAGGATGAATTGCTGTGCTAAAAATCATCAAAATTAAAAACTGAAATAGCAATATTCACTTTTGAAAGTCAGATGCTCAGACAAAACTTTCCCATTGTTTTCCCCAGCCAACAATTCTGAATTTAGTCTTAGGATCCCTGGACTGAAACTTTGAACATGTAAATGCCATCATATAGAGAATCATTCAAAAGATTTGGGGTCACCAGAAAATCTTTCTTCCAAACTAATCTACTGATCCTTGTCTAATTATCATTCAGGTTCCCTCTCTGCAGATGCTAAATATTTATGTTTCTATTTTGTCTTTCTTTTTAATTTTCAGACAGCTGCACCCACTTCCAAATTCTTCTTCATTCCAACACAATGTCAGGAAAAAATTATTCTGGACAGTATCGCTGCTAGCACAACAATAAAATAATTACACCTGTGTATGCATATGCATGCATGCACATGTATTGTAAACTGAATAAAAATGTGGTGATGTTTAATTTGGCCCAGGAAAAATAGAACAGCATTTCTAGATGAACAGGAAAAGGTTAGACACTATTTGCAACACAGCATCACAAAGACAATTCCGATTTCTTTTACACTGTGCTGAACAAGCATTTCCAATTCAAAAGAGTAATTAGCATACTGTACAAAATTTAGAGCACTAGCAAATACCAAAGCTTTAACCTTGCATTAGCAAAGATCAATGAGAATTCATCGCTATAAGCCCACCACTAGCACTTGCTACTCAAACATCCTGGGAGCTCTGGGAAGCTGGGCAGTGCAGTGCCCACAGCACTCATGTGCTGCTCATAGGAAACTTCAAGCCTCACTGAGGATAATTAAATATCAGGCCTTATATGTATAAACACCATCATCATTTATTATTAAAGTTGGCTACAATTTCCTGTTCTAATACCTCATTGTCAGCTACAGATAATTTTGCCAAACTTTAATGATCTGGTCTGACATGTTCAATGCCACTGCCTACTTGGGGCTGTTTGGGAACATTTTAACCCAAACGCCAAGAACAAAGCTAGAACAATACATTGCTTAACAACTTTAAAAAAAGCACCAGTGACCTTTGCTTTAATAAGCTATCACACTCCAGAGCTTTGCTCAAGGAACTTGCAAATTAGACCAGGTAGTGACTTTTGTGCCAGAGTTAAGTTTTTAAACATTATTATCTGAAAATGCACACAACACAACCCGCTTAAAAGTCATTTTGCTTTGCACGTGCTCCAGAAGGACACTGAAGTTCAGCAGCTAAAATCAGCCAAGTCTGTCCTCTCCAACATCACCCCTCCCCGCTGCCACTAAGCCCTGTCCCGGCAGCCCCAATCCCACCGCGTGCCAGGCCATGCAGTCCATGTGCCAAATCCGCAGGCCACATCTGCACACCCCTGCAACCTAACCCAACCCTTTCAAACCCCCACGGCACAAACAGGATGCACAGTCCTCCGCAGACCACTGCTGCTTTTGAAGATGCCCTCAGTCAGCCATAGCTACGAAGAGAGGCAGGACATTAGCAGCTCGGCTCGGCTCGGCTCAGCACCCAGCAGCGGGAGGCCACCAGCCCGAAGAGGCCCGCTCCAGCTACCGTCACACCCTTGGCTCTAACTTCCCTACATTGACTGACAGCCAAGCCTTTTCCACAAGCACGCAGAATGTCACCTGCAAAGGGGTCACCGAGCTGCGGAGGCAGCCTGAGCAGCAGCCAGGCCTCCTCCACGTGACAGCCCGGCATCGCGGCAGCCAGGCTTGGCAGCAGGATCTGTTGCAGGCTCTCTCAATAGCGAGCAGGCAGGGGGAACAAACAGCAGATGGCTTTCCATATCTCCGCAACAATTTAATCGCAGCGGTCTTGATGACACCGACGTGTTCCGTGCCATCCAGCCGGCCGCGCCAGCAGCGCCACGAGGTGAGCGAGCTGCTCCTTTCGGAGGCAGCCCCGGGAGGACACGGCACGGCACCAGCCCACAGGAGGGATGCAAGCCACCCTGCGCTTCCTGCTTTGGGCTTCAAAATTAGGACAGAGCAAGACAGATCTGGCCAAGGGTGCCAGTTTAGCTCCTCAGAGAAGAGGAAAAGCCCTTCATATTGGAGAAGGCTTGTGACAGTGGAAGTCAAAAGCATGGGATCAGCTCCCACGCAGACCCCCCCTGCCACGAACGCAGGCAAGCTGGGTTGCCAGCTTGGCAAACGCCTCGGATCACGCATCCCAAAATAGAAGCAAAATTCATTGCTGCTTTGGAAATATATGTCTTAATTCTCTTTTTATTAATGATAAAATCAGATAATAATACCTTCACACCATCCAAGGAAATGTGATGTTAACATGGGCTCCTCAGATATTGAGATGTTACCAGATAGAGACCTCATTTAAATGTGAAAGTAATCTCTGCTGTAGTTAATGATGATCAATATTTGTGTACCACAAAACAAATGTCTTACCATACTCAAAGCCCAGCCTCTTTGTTCTGAAGTGATGTGCAGACCCCGTTACCACTAATGTGTGGGCAAGGCCAAAGGAAAAGAGAGTTAGCACTCCAGGGCAAAGGAGGCAGCTAGTCTTCTAATAAGGAAGAGAAGCTATTAAACCTGGCATCTTTTACCAGCCCCAACTCATTTTGAATTAAAAAGTAAAAAAATAAAACAAAATAAATAAAATAAAATAAATATACATATATAAATATAAATTAAATTGGTCAGGTTTTTCTCTCCATACCAGGAGAAAGAAAAAACAAAAAGCCAAACAGCACCATAGCACTTTTCCTGAAGGGTATGGCTAACATCAGGTTAGTCTATAAACAAGGGTACTTTGACATATCAAGGGAACTATATACACTGATGCAGCAGCAGTTAAAAAACAAAAGCCATGATTATTTCCAAACCTCTATAAATCACAACAGGGGAGCAGGTAGAAGTGGGCGTAGTTTGACCAATGGAAAAGACCAAATCATTAGGAAAGAACCTTGTGATGTGTATGCAAGAGTTAAAAATAAATAAATATGTTTAAAAAATAAAAACATAGATAATTTGTAGAAATGTAGGTAGAAATATATATAAAGCTATGGAAAATAACAGTTCTCTCTTTTGATATGAATATCCGTTTTGACTTCATGTTTAAGGCACTACTGCATCCCAACCAAATCAGATGAAAAGCAGAGAGGTAATGGTTGTTGAGGGAAGGAAGAAACACAGGAAGTTGTTATTTATCTTTCCTTTCACTCTCAGTATTTTGATTCCCTGTCCCATAAACAGGAGGATGAGAGAACTCTAATGCTATTTGAAACTTTGAAAATTTTCCCGATTCCCTGATACAAAAACCACAAAATGTTTATCTTCCTTTCCCTTTTGACACTTTACCACATATCACATACAAATCAGATCACAAACAGTTTCAAATCTATGTGTGTATATATGTATGCATTATATATACATGAATCTTTCCATGTGGCAGATCTGTGCTAGAAGCAGATAATTAAAGCAAATAAAAGGAACAATGTGGAAGCAAAATTCAGTTTGCTAAGAACATTGGCTGAAAACAGTCTTCCAAAGCAAAGAACCAGCACATTAGAACAATTTTTCATACTTTTATAAAATAAGTAATTGAGTCATGGACAGGGTAAAGCCTGAGAATCCAAAGGAATATCACAAGTCAAAGTCAGAAGCTGTCCCAAAGGTGCTATATTTCATCTCCCTCTTTGCTTGCTGTTCTGCCCACTCAAGGCTTGAGCATGGCACCAAACCTCATTATTAGTCTCTAATCAAGGCCATTAGAGCTCTTGAATTCAACCTGAAGATGTATTCAGGAAAATCTGGCAAGGCAGCAATAATGATCACCTTCGAGTAGTCAGAGTATTGCTTCGCAAGAGGCTGATATGAAATGGTCCCTTAGTGCCAAGGGGCCTGCAAGAGGGCTCACTTGAAGGAAAATGTTATCTTACACACTATAAATACATGAAAATAAGATTAGAAGGCAACTGTTGTGACAGCAATTAGCTTACCCTGTCAATACACTCCCTCACACTCTGCCCAGATTTTTAGCTCATTAGGGACTCAGAAGGACAAACAACATTGCCAAACCTCCTTTTTCTGTGCATTTCCCATGCACTTCTACTATTCAAGTATCTATTCCCTCATCCTCATCTGACTTTGCTTTTGCTATCAGATATGCCATCAAGCATCTCTCCAGAATTTGTGGACTGATGCAGAACAGGACAGCTTATTTGCTGTCCCATCTTAACTGTACATCACAGCAAATGTTAATCAGTGGCAAAGTTAACACACAGCTAGATGCTGGAAGCATATCCACTGAAAAGGAAATGTACTGGTCACTGTTAACTCCTTCCCTACTACATATTATCACTAACCTTAAGCATTCTGTAAGATAATTGTCTGCACTCACTATTTCCAGTAAATAAGAAGCCACAGAGCAGGAAAGAACTGACCTTTTTTTTTTTTTTTAATGTTACTTTGGTTTTGGCTTTTTGATATGGTTATTTCCCAGATAACCTGATGGTTATTTGTATACTGTGTGTACTTGCCTCAGCCATGAATTAAGATTCAAAACTGGTGCCAACTATAAAGTAGCAATTATAAAGTGCAAGAAATGCATAAGGACACGTTGTAAAATGTAACTACTAGCTATAAAGCTAGCCATAGGCAAAAACCTAGTTTTTAAAGAAAAAGAGAAAATGTCAGCATGTTGGCTTATCTCACAGTCAAAACTAAAATGAGCACTCTCAAGATCTAGGGATAATACACGTCCCACAGGATAAGATATTTTAAAACACAGGGAATAAGAGACAAAATCTTTGGTAAGTAACTCCCAGATTTGAATAAGGATGCACAGAAAACCTACATCAATAGATTCTTGCTTCCACTAGTTCTTTTAGCTCAGTCTCAAGAAATCCTTTACAGAGATGACTCAATATCTGCAAAGTAATTGTTCTTCTCAGACATCTCATTAATGAGATATAGCAAGTATTAAATGATGGGGTAATAGATGGGGTAACAGAAGTCTCATATTCTTTGTACCTCCTTTGAAAGGGTTGACCTCTGCTGAGATTCTTAAATAGTGGAAACTAGAGGTCTAGCTGCTGCCACCCTTAAGCAGCACAAAGTAGCCCAAGATTACGGTGCAATGGAAGGAGCAGGCAAAGCCATGCCCAGATTGCCTCTCTACTTCACAGCCACCTGCGCAGACCCAGTCCCCTTCTAGGGGATGTCCCTGGCAGCCTGCAATACGCTCCCATACACACTCCCACTCCCAGATGGCCTTCAGGGGTCTCTTCCAACATAAATTCTTCTATTATTTCATTTAGTAAGCCCCAGAACTCAATCTTTGTCTCCCGGTCAGGAATGCAATTCCGTCTTCTTGCAAAAGGCAAAAAAAAAAAAGTAAAAAAAAAAAGTGTGCCTCCCCAAGCAAGAAGAATCATAAGAAAATATTCCTGTTCCTACAGCAAGTCACCTAACCATTCAAAATACCACCCAAGTTTGTTCTGCTGACAGCTACATGTTTACACCTGCTGCTTTTCCTCACTCCATGAGTTTGGCAGGCAACGAAAACAGAAATGGCAATAACCTGTGACTAGACAAGCAGCTGAAATCAACAGGAACGAGGGAAGTGACAGTGCAGCAAAAGGCACAGGCAACGGCACAGGCAAACCAGGAGCTCACACTTACAGCTGATAGGGCAACTGGCTCCGATGCTGGGATTTTTAGTATGTTGTTAGTGGCACTGGAACTCTAGTAATTCAGAGGAGGCGAAAAGGCAGCTGCACAGTTTCAAACTAGGCTAATGATGAGTTCAGTTAAGCTTGAGAACCCACCATTTGTAACGCTTTCTTTGCGAGGTATTAGTACGCCATCATATCTGCCCTGCAAATCTACGCACCAGAGAACTAATTTTTTTTCCCCCTTTCAAATAAGGGAAGAAACAAAGTGACTCGCAGCAGAGAACTCTCTCCACTTGTGCTCTTCCTGGAAAGTGAAGATTGGGCAAAGAGATTAATCAGATAAATTGAACTGTTACAGACAGAGACCAAGCCTTAGTGAGCCCTCAGGTAACCACTTGCATTTAAATGTTTGTAGCAACCCAGTAAGCTCGCAGCAACATGGACATTAAACACAGCCATTTTGGAATCCTAATGCAGGTCTGGAAATGACACGGGCTTTTTTGCTTGCTTGCTTGTTTTTAATAATGGCTCTATAATCCTCATATTCAGTAATTTACAGTTGCCTTATCAAGATCTTTGACAAGGAAATTGAGTAACAGAGTAACACACTGTGCATCTCTGGCCCATCTCATGAGGCTGACTCACAGTGGGAACGACACACTGGAAAGACTGACAAAGTCCCTAGTACCAGCTATGCGCCCATCCTTATTGCACACAGGACTTGAGCTGCCCATGAAACAGGCCCTGAGCTGCTGCAGTTCATAGCATGCCACTTTCAAGCAAAGAAAAATCAGTGCTGCTTTAAACTGAAACACCCGCTATAAACTGCCATGCTAAAGGGCTGCCTCTCCGTCTCAGCAGCCCCCGCAGTGTGGATGGCTACTCCAGTGCAAGTCATCCCTGCAGGCACAACCCTCCGCTCTCCCCAGCATACCTCACTCCATGAGTCACTGCCCTCTCTCAGTTGGGACTGCCCCAAATCGGCCCAAGCATGACCTCCTGGTTTTTGAGGCTGTCAGGTCACTGTGACAAGTTACCAGAATAGCTGAATCACTAATTTTCCAGAACACTTGCTATTGTCACTGTCACAGGTCTGAAACTGTCCTTGCCCCAGTGTGTCACCACATCAGTCTGTGCAGAGCTGGTGTTGAAGTTTTCGGCGCTCCGCAAGGCTGCAGTACTGAGGGCATGCATTCAGGGAAGGGCTTCTACCAGAGCTTTAAGGGCAGAGGAGAACATCTGCAAAACAAGTTTATCAGACTCCAAAGTCAACAGAAACCCAAACTTTACTATGAGCATGGATACTTCTCTGAGTCTGTTAAAAGCATATCATTACTAATGGGTCTGTTAAATTTAATAATTAAACAACTAGGCTGGGCTTTTTGGAAAGGGGCAGATCCCAGTTATGAAAGGGAAGGAAGTGTAAGAGCTATGGTTTCAGGCCTTTCTCCAAAACCACGGTAGCAAGGTTTTATATAAAATGTAAATTGAGATCCTCACCTAATCACAGATTCCAGAAGATGGATTTCGAGATCTGGCAACACTGAGCTCAGCTGAAGAGGAGGTTAGTCAGGAAAGGCGACTGTCCGTTCTTTGGGACAAAAGAGTCCCTGCCAATTGCCATTGCACTTTGAGCGGCTGTTCTCCAGCAGCAGCTTTGTTCCTCCCAACATGCAACAAACTCAATCCATCTCAGCAATCTCAAGGGTCTGAGAGATGAGTAAAAATAAAACTGATGCTGAATGACAAGCCTCTGACTCACATCAGAGGCTGACATCTAGCTATAAGATCAGGTAAGTGCAGGTATCAAAGGAGATGAGATATTGTTCAATACTAACTCTTCTTTCCCTCACAAAGGCAAGAAATATTTAAAAAAAAAAAAAAAAAGCAAGCTCAAGAACCAAAGAAAAAAAGAATCCAAAACACACATTTTTAAGAATATGCTTTTTAACCTAATGTTTTGATGCTTAGGAATTGTCTCATGATACTGAAATGACTGGAAACGGCAAAACTGATAAGCATCATAGGCAGATCTGCCTTTCACATATATGGATCCATCCCACAATTCTACAGTAGACCACACAGGTCTATTCCTACCTCTTAGTCCCTTTGCCATTACTACTTAATCCCCAGAAAAATCTCTGATCCTCATACCTTTCTGTCAGAGAAGACATTAATGAATGGCATGAGGCTGCATTAAAATTTCATTTCTTTTCTGGCCTGTAATATAAATTACACCTTTACAAAATCCATCACCATTTGTCCATTTATTTTTTAATGCATTTTACCCAGGTTTGCCTAAAGGAAATAGACTTCCAAGTTTCACTTTCTGGCTGACATGCAATAGCGAAAAGATTCAATCATCAGCCTGCAAATACTGTAAGAAAATGTTTCAATTTGCAGCAAAGCTGAAGGAAACAACATGTTAAATGCTTACTGCTAAAGTTTTGTAAAAAGCATTATCTTCTCTCTCCCACCCTCACTGCAAACCATGTATTTTGGGCCTTGCCAGCTATTCACATTGTTCCAAGCAGGTACCTTCGACACAGCAGTTCAGCCTGTACTGAGAAGTTAGCTGATCTTACGTCCAGTATAACAGCAGTCACTATTTTCATTTGGTTGGTAAAACCAGCAGGGCATAGCAGAACTACTGTGATCGCTTTTTGCAAGACTTCTGCTCGCTCCGCCACAGCAATGCGGCCAGAGCACTCGCCTGAACCAGGGCTGAGAGCACAAATCCTTGGGGATAAGAGTAATGAAGTGGTTTGCAGCAATTTAGCAAAGAATGATTTCTAAACATAATTTAAAAAGTTACTATGCCACTATAAATAGCCATTTTAGGGCAAAAGCTGGAGTTTGGCACATCTTATCTTCATAAGCAAAATCTACATTCTAGAGAAAATCCATAAAATGTTACAGGTCTGGCTGAAAGTATGGAGGACCTTTGCTAAGACGACAGGATGAGGTGCTTAAGTGTATATATTTGAAGATGAGAAGGCTACAGGGGGGATCTTCTTGCACAGTGTAAGTACCTTAAGGGGGATCATAAGGATCTGGGGGATGGATAAATTTGAACTAAGCAGCAACAGAAAAACATGTGGACAATGCTAGACTTTAAAATAGAAGCAATTTAGATTAAACAAAACTGGGTTGATTCATTGCATGGTGGGTTGCTATTTAGTCATATGGAATTTTTTTGTCCAGAAGACCTCTGCAGCACACAAATAACACAAGAGCCAAGAAAATAAAAACAGATTGCCTGGATACCAGTGATAACTGTGGGATAACGGTCTGTGATTATCTGCGATCCTCCCTGCCGTGGGGTAGACAGTGGATACAAAGGGTGATTTGCGGCCTGATGCCCGTGCCGGTGAGGGGTGAGACAGCGCCCAGGGCGAGCCGGAGGTCCCACCACTCGACGTTGCTCCACCCAAAACGACGCCTGGGGCGAGGCGGGACTCTTGCAGCCTGGTGTTGTTGATAGGGGCAAAAGAAGAAAAAGGCCAGCAGCCATTGACACCCTCTGCTGAGCTCCGCGAGGACCAGACGTCCCACAGTCTTTGACTCAGCCCCACCTCGCCAAGAGTATAAATTCAGCGCATAAACGATCCTCCGTTTGGAGGACGAGAACACCAACCTACGGACGGGTCGACGGGCCTGGACCTCTCTCCTCCCCAAAACAGGGACGCCTTTTTGTCAGGGTTTGTGCCTCCGACAACGTCGGACGTTACCCCGGGAAAAATACCATTGTTGAAAGCACTTAATTATCAGTTTGAGCTCAGAAAAAGTAGAATTGGTTGCAGTAAGTGCATTTATCACCGGCAATCCTGAACCTGTTGATCTGTTGTTTTAATAAATTCTTTATTCTGATCAACTTTGCGAAACTGATCCAGTGAAAGCCCTTTTGAGGAGGGCTCTGGCAGGCAAACGTTGATTACCCCCTTTTTCTCCCTTCACGCGACAGTAACAATAACTAGAGATATGTATGGGATTAGATGCTTAAACATGATAATTTTGCTTACGGACAGGGCTGAAGCAATCATTAATTTCAGAATCAGTAAGGAATGTTTTTTCTCTTCTCAGCATATTCAAGGAAGTTGGGGAAATGGCAACTGGCAACTGCATGGAGATTGTCTATTAGGAGAAAAAAAAAAAGGATATATTCCAAGGGATCTATTTATCGATTGATTTCTGCCTTGGGTTACCAAAGCAAAAAAACATTTTGGTCTCTCAATGACCAAAGAAACATTTTCTTGAGAAATATTTGAAGAACAACAAGAAGAAGTTTTAAACTCAACTTCTACATTTCTTTCTAGGCACAGATGCAATCCTGGTACATGCAGAGAGAAGCAAGCCGTCTCTGTACACAGGTTAAGTGGCAGGAGCAGGAAATACTCCCTGAAGAACCAATTTTGCGCAGGCAGCAGGGTCGTGAATCCATGTTCTCTGCTGCAGCCTCCTGGGGCGGCCCATGCATGCGATGCTGACCCATGCCCAGCACAAAGAGCCTGCCAGCAGGTCTGCCCTCGAGACCTGCCTCGCAGCAAGGCGCTGTCCCTGCGGGCTGCCCAGGCCCCAGAGCCACAGGGGAGGCTCTTCAGCGAGCCCCTGCTCCTGCTGCCCTCTGGGAACACAACTGGTACCAGCTCTCTGGGAAGGAAGCAGGACAGAGGTAGTAGGGTCCTCTAATTATTTCATAGTACAGAAAATGCTGAGCAGTGGTTAGGCCATAGTGTAAGGCAGAGAGGGCTCACAGCTGAACAGAACATTTTCATGCGACTGTTCGAGTATTTCAGCATTTTCAATGCCCAGCAACCCAGAATCATTTCTAAAACACATACAAAAACATCAAAAAGGTACTTACTGCACCACCGCAGCCCGTTTCTAAATGACACAACAGGAGAGCAGGCAGTTTAGTTATCTCTTGCTGCACGTCAGAGCCTAACCTAACGTCAGCTCACTACAACAAGAGTTTGTAGGTATACCTGTGCAGGTGAGCAGTGCACTGCTCTATGTCAGCAACAGTACCGTCACATCGAGAGCTTATTTCAGTTGTAACAGGTTTAAAGAAATTTCATCACCAAGAGCTGAGCCCACCACGAGGCTGGTGGAATGGAGAAATGCGCATATCACAATACAGTGCTATTTAAGGTTATGACATATTAGTGCTCAGTGATCCCAGCTCCTACGGAGGAGCACTGGGCACCTGAGCTAATAAACTGTGCTGAGAAGCAGACTCTGTTCCCCCGCAAAGGGCTGCGGGCTCATGGAACTGCTCCAGCTCTCCACCACTGCAGCTGCCCCTCTACTTTGGGCCCTGCAGAAAAATCCCTCCGTTTTGTTGCCAACATATTCTAAACATTATAGCAGTATGAGTTAATTCAGAATTTTCCTTTGATCAGAAAAGGGAGTAGAACAGAGCACTAACAAGAATCCAAGAGGGGATTACAGTCAGTGATCTAAGAAGGCTCCTCCAGTATATATTCCTCTTTTACTTGCAAGCCTGTACATCACTGAAGTAATATATTTTAAAGAAAATGGTGAGATACCATATGGTGAGATTTCATATGAAAACTCTCATATGAAAAAAGTCCCAAGCGAATCATGTTTAAAAAAAACACGTACCCCACAGGAAGTGAGGACAATACGAATTGGTATCAAATTCAGCCAGGCCCCAAATTAACCTTCCTTGCAATACAACTATTTATAACACTCGAGCTTTGCTGAAGTATACATAAGCCCCCCCACCCACCCCCCTGGATGGGAGGGGGGAAAATCAGTTCACATTTCCACCATCTCATCCATTTGTACCTCTTTGCTGCCCACAACGCTCTTCAACTGCCAGCACTGTGCTTACAGCACTCGTTATCACCATGCCCAAAATATCTCAGAGCCACGGGGCAGCCCTGGCCCCAGCTCTCCTCCCCAAGCGAAGCTCCAGCTGGCATAGCTCTCCCCTAAGAAAGTTACCCAGTTGCATGTAAACAGTTTGCTTATGGTCACAGGCAGGGGACATGAACCAGAATAAAAGGCTAGTGCAGGATTTTGTGTGTTGAACTAGCTCCGCTCTTATCAGAATCAATGGGGTTCTCACTGCTGATTTCAAGTGGAAACAGAGCTAAGCTAGCCCTGAGAACTTTGGGAATTATGCCCATCAGTCACAAAATAATAAGTGATCCTGCTTCAAAAAATTGGGCTCTAAATACATATAATGAGCTGGATAAAGGAGAAGAAGGGACAAGTACATTCTACCAGAAAACGCTCATGGAATGAGTTTGCTAGAGACTAATGAAACTGTCTTCCTCTGCAGTACTTGTACCTTCCATCATTCTAGGTATCAAGATGTTGGTCCACTCAGGTTCCCATATATCAGAGCCTTCTGAAGTTGCTGTGATGCTTACAGAGTCATTTGATCACTGAAAATATTACATGGAAAAGCTTTCACAGACAACAAAAGAAATAACTGCTACTTAATTTGCAAAAGAGTATTATTCAAATGTTAGAATTTTAGTCCTTTTACTCATGTGTAAGGGCCTTATGGCACACAGAGATCTCTCCATGTTTGCAAACAGTATTTTCTCCTCACCAAAAGCTGTATTTTTCATCATTATAAAAAAAAAACTTATAAAAAGCAGGCTGATAAAAAAAGCTGAATTTGAACGCGGAACCACCGCACCATTTCTCAGAGTGCAGAACAGAACTATGTGACCCTGCCCCAAGAACGACGAAGGAATGGGAAGGCCTCCTTTCACACCTGGCACAATCTTCTTACTAACATAGTGTTACTCTCTCATCTTTGAATACTTCAAAACCACAACTTTGTCAAAACTAGACCTATTTGTCTCTCTTGGTTAGCTTGTACAGCACTTAGTATCACGCAGTCAGCTTTTTCGCTGGAGGTCAAAAAAGAAAAGAAAACATGCAAGGATGCCTAAATGTTAGTGTCTAATATTGAACCCTGGACAGCATTACCTACTGGAAAAGATGCTCCCTTATAAATCCTACCATTTTCCCCCCTTATAAATTCCAATAGGCTGAAATTGTTACATGGGATGCAAGAAGAAACTTACTGGATAGCTTTCTTAAGGGAAACTCTTGCCAGCGGCCAGAAGCTGTTTTTTTAATTTTTTTTGGACCAGGAATTTTACATCAGCTCCTTACATCCATTGATAGGAAATTTGAGTCTGCTACTGTGGTTTAATCTCTGGTGTCTAACCCCTTCTGTACGAAACGGGAAGGCCTTGTCAATACAATACTATCTAAGCTCTAGCCTAGCCAGCCTGCACTGTGTCTAGATAACTTGGCCTAATGAAGGATTACTCCCTGGGTTCATGGTGACGATACCCAAAGACATTCTAAGGCAGAATTAGCTGTGCCGGAGCAGAAAACTCAGCTATGTTAAGCCAACAGCATGTCGCTATTAACTTGAAATAAAGAGCAGGAGAGAGAATGGACACCCCACCTCTGCCCCCCACAAAGTCACTGAGATTTGTGTCCGAGCCAGGAAAAGACGCAGATCTTCTGAGTTTTGGACTGACATCTTCACAAATCCACCGATCCACCAATATATTACACATATGTTACAGCGCAAAGGGGTATCTGAAGGAATAAAGTAACATTTAAGTTTGATTAGAGGCTATTGGGAGTTTTACTTTTGTCTTCAATGGAAGCAGCCAAATAGAACTAACTCTAGTCACAGTATGCAACAGCCAGGGTCAGGGGAAACAAAGGAGCTGATAAGTATCAAATCTCAGGCAAAATTAACAGTACCTCCTGGGAAGTTTCACCCCCAGGGAGCTGCTGGTCTCCAAAAGGAGCAGGTATGTCACGTGGAGTGACATGCGCTCTCTCAGCCACCCTTACGCCTCAGATGACCTCATGACATGAGACAGTGTTTCTTTGCTCCACCAAACGGAGCTAAGCTGAGAGCTGAGCCAGTGGACGAGCACCACAGTTTGAATTCTTTTCCAGTTTCAGAATATGGGGCCTAGGCTTAGGATATGATCACCAGCAACTAAATCAAGGTTTAAGCCAATATTCTGTAGGTCTCTCAAATATTTATAGCATTAAGGATCTAACAAAGAACTATCCCTCTGCAGAGAGGAGACACTGGTTTCTACTGTGTTTGAAGAAAAAACATGTTCCTGTATAAACAAGCCTGTATGCTCCAGATGAAGAAAGTGAAGAATGGCAATACAGCACATCCAATAACTCTCAACCAGCTGTCAGTCTATCTGGGAAGACAACAGATCACATTTAAAAAATTTTTCACAGTGCACTGATGCACAGAGAACATTTTCTTATTATCATTCTTTCCACTTTATGGCATCATCGTTTAGATATGCAGATTATTAAAGCCAGAACAAATATTTTAGTTATTCTCAGACCACATATCCTCTTCACTAATCTTTGCTGGGCACAGTTAGTAGTCTGCAAGTGTGCTATTTCTAGCTATACTGTTACTCACTTCTACAGAGAAAGAAGCGTAGAGCTGTATCATGCATGGGTGAAAAATCTAAGCCTTGCAATACAGACTAACTGACATTATCAGGCCGCCTCTTTCAACCAATTATAGTGTTTTTCAGACTTGTATGAGCATAATGACATCTTCAGATCTACATAGAAGAGAATCAGAGTTTAATGGCCCAGATTAGCAGCCACCAATTGGGCAGCCCTATTTAAAAGAATATCATTTATCTTAGGAGAACCTAACAGGTTAGTTGAGACAGAACAAATACAACAACCCAAGCACAAACATGGATTTATCACAGTTACAATCAGCTGTCACTGGGCAAATTTGACACTAAAAATTAAAAAGTGCCATACAAGCTTAATTTATTCCCACATTTTTGAATAATATGATTACTTCTTCCAATTATGCATGACATTTTCTCTTACATTTTTCTGCAGWTTCTACAAAGCATTCTCTCTTTGCTATTTCCAAGGCAACCCCAGACTAGAATTTCAATATTTTGAAGGAACTTGCAGGGTACAATCAGACAAGGCAGATTGAGCTGATCTATAAGCCTGCTGGTGCTGAAGGACTATAAGGGTGAAAAATAGAGAAGTATAAAAGAGGAAAAACAGCACTAGTCTTATTGTACTTGCAAGCAGAAGAATTACTGGCCAAGATGTTTGAAGACCACATTAGTTGAGAAGTTAGTTCTTTTGATGATTCAGAAGAGGTCATCTTGCAAGTTACAAAATCCATACAGGACACAGATTGCACACAGGGACAGTGATTTACGACTGCGTATGCTGAAAGCCGGTACCGGCTTAAACTCCCTTTGGCATCGAAGGGGGAAATAGCACTGCTAGAGCACAGTCCAGCTCATCCCGGAATATGCATCTAAAATTGTTCAGGTGAATCACATCGTAAAAATGCTTATTTCGGTTCTTTAACTATAAAAGGAGCCTAAGGCAATCAGTTCAAATGTGGCTCTCTACACTACAAAGGTCTAGAGGTAAGAAAGATTAATTTATTTCTCATTAAAAGAGATGTTATGCAGAATCACAGAAAAACAACTTAATTTTATGCAGTGGTGAGATATCTGAGAAAACTGTTTCCCTGAGAATGGAAACGGGCTCCAATTTTGTGATAACGCAACGAACTATCCAACTGCTCTGCCATATTTAAAATTTTTAACTATCATAGTATTACTGTGCAAAGAGGGCAATACCCAATATGCGAGGAATCAGATGACTTAAATATACTAAAGGGAACTTCTCACAATGAGGATACCATTTCCAATCCCTCCAAATTAATAATAATCGGGAGCCTAGAAAAATAAAACAAAACAACATGCCAAAACCAGTTATTGAATTTTCCTTCGAAATAAAGGTACCCACTCAGTTCCTAATGAAAAAGCGTCCACCTCACAAACGCAATAAACACAGAATCACAAAAGGGTAAGAACTGAACAGCCCTCAATTTTAAGCACTTAGCTCTATCGTGAAGTTAATGCACACGGACAAAACATTGCTGCTGTCTGTGCTGCATAGTTCAATCCAGCTTCCCGAGCTCCCAAGGCTGGTATCTTTCACAAGCACTAAACTGCATAAGCATTAACATAATAATAAAAAAAATATTATGAAGAAACAAAATACCCTGAACTGACTGCACATGCTTGGTTAATTCCCAGCAACTCTGTCACCCGCTATTACTTTTTGGATGCTACAGCATGTTCCTGTAATTCAAAGGTAAACAATTACTCAGGAAGGCTACTCAGACAGCAGGGTACTGGAAACATCTGACAAACATGCACTCTGTGAGTCAGGGAAACAGTAAATCCTCTGACTCACCAGCGGAGCCACTGCACTCATAGGCAGACCAGTCTTTCATTTTCATAAAATGCGACCAACTGGTAACGCTGCGTTGTGGACAAGCATCCGGCCTATGAAGATCAAAGGCATTAACATTTAAATGATTAACAGCCACCACGAGCCTTCTGACAAGTAAGTCTAGAGATATAACGTCAGGCTTACTAAACAAGCACTGTTCTGGGATCTCATCAAATCTCTAGTGTAAGCAAGGGCCTTTCCCCTCTAAGGAGCTGTCTCATCTCAAGCAGCTTTTTTATGATTCTTTCCCTGACTTGCAGAGGAGGGAAAGGGCGGAAGAGGGTTTCACTCCCTCAAAACAATGGACTGTGAAACAATCAGAATATCTTCTCTTTTACCAGGAATAATAATTAAAAATCATGTCACATGAAGACAAATGGAAAATCTAGAAAATCTAACTTTTTTTTTTTAATAACACTCTGACAGGGCCCCTGCTGATAACAGAAACAGTAACATTTCACTGTACGGGACAGTCAGGATTTGGGGAGTCTGCCAAGGTCAGTCACGCACTGTGAAGTCCCTGTTCCCAGGGGCTCTGTGTGTGTGCGTGCCTGCATAGCAACGCCTGGGAGGAGAGCAAAATGAGACTAGGCAAGGAAATAGAGGGGAGTTTTCCCTGCATCGTTTCCCATAAAGCATAAGCTAAAAAGCAATACACTCCTGTTTCTATTTTGAGCTCTCTTCTGCCAAATCCAGCTGTCAAAGACTGCTGCAGAAAACACTGTCAACTGGCAAAAATTTTTGTGAATCTTTATCATAATAGAACATGAGTTGGGAAAAGTAGTGACCACCACGGCTTGGGAAAGGGCCCCATGGAAGCAGTGCCTAAAATGCAGCAATTAAGGGACAGTGCTCAGCATTAAAGACACTGCAGTACTCTGCAACAGTGTATTTTTACTACTGCCAAACTTGCATCTTGACTGGGTTGCTCTGAGGTCCTTTGTATACCGAAATTTGCCCATTCACCTAAGGCTGTTTTCAGTTTCCCTAGGGACTACAGAAAAAGGAAAAAAAAGACTCTACCAACTTTATCTCCACTCATGAATCACGGCTTAAGCTTTCTAGTCTCTATGACTACAGCTAAATAAAACAGGGCCAGAAATCAGTCGCTGGCCTTAAGGGCCTGAAATAATGTGAGGACTGCAGTGCAGTCAGTAAGGGTTTATGGCAAGGAGCTTCAGGATGTGCGTTTCATGCCCCGGCATGTGGCATAAGGGCATCAAGGGGTGTCTGAGGATTCAAAACATGTCGAGATGGTGCCGGAGGATGGCAAAGGATGAAGGGACCCTTCTGTACTAGAAATGGTCCCTGGCATATGTTGCCCCTGAGCATCAGCAAGCTAAACTGCCGCAGAACCGGCTAACAAGCAGTATGGGCAATCAGCGGTACCATGCTTGAGTTCACTCCCTGACCCTGCTTTCTATAGGGGTATAAACCCAGCCTGTACCAGCACAAAACAAACAGACCATCTCTCCCAAGTAATAGATCTGAAGATACAGGACAACAGCTGATGTATAAGGGGAAATAAAGTTCCACAAGTGAGACAGAGCTACAGTCGGCAATGAAAACCTGGCTTCTGAATCAACACCTCACCCTCCAAACCCCCAAATTATTTTACTTATTGTGCTGGTAGCTGCCAATGTAGAGACAGTCTAATCCAATGCCTCAAGCTTCTTTGCTTTAAGTCACAGGTCTCATCAGCTATTTCAAGCCACACGAAGAACAGCCATCAGAGAACCTGAGGTGGAAACCTCCCCCCTCCCCGCCCCCTCAAGAAATAATCATCTGAATCAGTTTGGGACCATAAAAGAGCAAAATACCAACTATATTTCTTCCTGTTGTGAAGCAGAGTGGTTTATTCCTATTTCAAATAAGTCAAGAAAGGTGGGCAAACTGCATTTTTGCTTAACTCCTGGGTTTCAGTGAAGATGAGCTGAAAGAGATGGAAAAAATAATCCTGATGCACTCTCTCAACCCACCTCAGTTAGTAAGCATTTTTATGCAGACTAAATGGAATATGTAAGCCCTTACAGCAGGAAAAAAATATATATATGATTTTGGAAGAAACTGAATTCCTGAGAGCAACTCACATACAATGTTCCTACATAGCTCTTGCCTAACTAATTCTGCATCTGTAGAAAACTAGTACTGTATGAATGAAGCAATCTCCTGAGAAACAACTTCATGAGAACTAATAAAATAGGACATGTTAAAATTATTGCCAGGAAATCTCTAGATCTTTGCCATGCATTTTTTACAACATGCTTGCCTACATTTGACCTCAGTACAATATTTATAAAATACAACTGTCAAAGCACTTCCTTTCAACAATCACAAGGTGGTATGCAAATGGCTTTTTCAGCTCAGCATTCAATCTTCAGATTTCATCGTCAAACAGAGAAAGGAGTTGACCCACAACCAAAACAGTAGAGTTCAAAAAAAAACCAAAAAAAACCCCACCCTCTAGCAATAATGACTTGCTCTCTGGGAACACTGGCAAGTTTTCAAACTCAGACCTAAGACCATCAAGGCTGTACTTTTATCAGCCATCGCTCTACTGAAAAGAAGCTGACACACTAATTTCAAATACTAATTGATTTCCTACAACTTTTGGAGCATGAAGTTAAATGCACCCAATCTAGTAGCTATAGATCACGTGGTAATGTACTAAATTATTTGTTCTCAGCCAAGCACCTTACTATAAAGGGAAACATCCTGTTTAAATGTTGCTGGCATCTGTCTGTGACTTGCACTTATTGCAAATACCCAGATTCCTGGAAGTTAACTCATTCCTGAAAACCCCCCAGCATGCATGGAGGCTAACAGCCACGTTTGGCATCCTAGAAACTCCCAAGGAACGTGCTGTCTACATAAACCAAATGTTGCTTTTGCAACACAGTGCTTTACAAATGGAAGCTGCACATATTCAGCTCACTGTTATATTTGCTGTGAACCAAATTAATGATATTTTCTCACATAAACATGGCCTCCATCAAATAAAATGCTCCAAAACCTTTGCAGTACAAATATGCTCCACAATGAGAGAAGTGAGAAAGTCTTTCCTTGCAGCACTAAAAGATAAAATGTTCTGGGAAGTCATCCAGAGATACGTATGCTGAGATTACATCAATTTAAATAATGACTCTTCATTTCAAAAAACTCACAATGATCCAAAAGTAGCATGAATTTCATTAGGCCTGAGCTTCCGTATTCCTGCAAGAAAACTTGAAAAAACAGATCTTGTCTCAGCCACACAATTCTTACACATCTTACAGTATAGCATCCCACTTTTACAGATGGACCGATTTTTATAGAGGAGGAGCAAGTATAATTTTGCCAATTGTAAAACACCAGCCACAAAATCTCTGCACTGGACAAAAAGCTCTGCAGTCAGGCACCTTGTATGTCACTCTTCAACTAGTTGAGCACCATGACAATGAGAGTGCCTTACACAATGTTCTTTCCAATAGGTCTTTTCTTGTTGGTTCATCAGGTCAGTAACTATGAATGCTGTGGTGAGCCACCCACTGCCAACACCTTACCTRGAAATCCATCTTTTTAACAATTCAGCTCCAAAGGCCCAAAGTGTTACTCAGCTGATATTTTCCAAAATTCACTTCTTATGAACAAATTTTCCACAGTGTATTTTATCTGTTGCTGCTGTTTGTTAGGAGGGCATAATCACAATAACTATCAGACTTGGTTAAACAAATGCAGTCTGAAGGGCTCCATTCTCTCACAAGTAGGCTTGCACAGTGCATGTTACCTAAATTGTTATTGCCAAAAATTTTCCGTAATCAGACTCTCTCTTCTTGCGGAGTTGATTGCTATTTTTCAGAGAAGGTAAGAAAATCACTATCCATTGTGTAAGTGAGAAAAACACCAAGCAAACACACGTACACAAATTCAGGCCATATTAGGTATCAGTCCTCTCCACTGGGGGTTTGTAACTCGGCCCCCTCCTGTCCTTCCCTGCAGTTCACACATTGAGACTGAGGTGTACTACTAGAAGGCTGCACCTTTATTTCTGCCAATGCGCACAAAGGCTGAATTAAATAGCTGCACAAAGTCCTTAAGATTGTCTGAATGGCCTTAATTGTATTAGGCTCAGTCTGTTTTGATCAGTACTAAGTGTAAAATTTTGTCACCCAATTAATGCCTCACTTTGCCAGAGGCGTGAACAGCAGAGCAATTGAAAATGTTTCCTAGAGACCAGGCATGTTGCCTCAGCTGCATATTTAGCTCTTCCTATCCACGGAGTCAGAAACTGGAAGTGTTTTCTAATGGAGCAACAGGGACTTCTAAACACATGGTAAGCTGGGTCATCTGAGGGCAAGTCTGTTTCAATTACTTTTTATTTTAAAACCCCAAAGCCCTTTGCTGCAGAGTGCTGTACTTTCTGACTTTGTCAAAGGATAGCCACTAAAATTTCTAGGTCAGTAGGTCTCCAGCACTGCCCTTTGGATATATTTTCACAAGACTCGATAAAATTAACATCGGACATCCCCATGGTAAATCTCTCCTATTGTCTGTTGCTTTAGAGAAGCACTGGTTTCACAAAAAAAGTATACATGGCATTTTTATTAAAAGACACTGATAAACAGATGTTCTTTAAAAAGAAAATCTTACATTGATTTAGAAATACTATATGTGTCTGTAAACAATAGTTTATCTGAACTACATCTCCCTTACTCTGACAATGAGAAATTGAGAAATTAGTGGCCCATGCTATAACGTCTGTTTGACACTGTCCTCCTATAAGCAAACCAGTCTGACAGACCACTGAAGGAACAATCTTGGTGTAGAATAGGGTGAAAACTCCAGTTCTTCAGCACTACCTTTAAAAGCCACTACATCAATCCCTAATGCTCAATTGACAGCACGACACAGATGCAAAAGACACTGTATTCACAATATTGTCATAAGTCCTAATTTTTGTTTTCCCTTCTCTTAAAGTGGATTAAACTAATGGACAAAAAGCCCTCATTACAGGTGTCATGCCTAATAATATGACTCCCACAGCAGCATACAACTCTCCTTCCTTAAAGGCAAAAAAACCCACATTGTGTGGGATTTAGAGATGATCCCTTTGTTCACTGTCAGCACATTTTTAAACTGAACTTTCCTTTTAGCTACCTCATTAAGTTGTCATAATCAATGCATAGAACCAGACTCCAGTCAGTTCAGATTATCTTTCAAGTTCTCTACAGATTACCAAAACCCAAAGAAGAAAATTAATTTTCATGTCTCCTGCTGAGTCAACTTGGAAATATTAGGAGATTGCCTATTAGCACATCTCTCAAGTGTTTCCCCTATTTCTTTCTGTCCATTATCACATCTCACCTGTATAAACCCAAAGATTTGAAAACCCTGAAAAAATAACTTCTCCCTCTACTGGTATCTAATATGACACAGCCTTGACAACCTATTTAGAGGTTAAGATCATTTATGGCCATCCCACCCACCCAAAGAAGATCCGAGACAACCTTGTCAGAGCTAAAATCTTTTAGAGACTTTCCATCACCTTGTAGTTTCAAGGGAAGCTAATCTCTTGATATGGAGAGCCCAGAGAGTAATTCATGTCAGTGTTGGTTGAGTTTCAAACATAACAGCTGGTTTGGAAACCATCAGAATTACTTACCTCATATCCAAAGAGTTACAAAAATGTTCACTAACATATGAGCTCTTAAAGAGAATAAAGGAAAGCTTTAAAAGATAAAAAACAAGTCTTTCAGTACGAAGCTAAGCAAGTCATACTCTTGGAAATACCTTCCCTAGCAAGGAAATACTGGTTTTATACTTTCTGATTACCTAAAGTCTAGCCAAAACGCCTTGTTAGTATCTTAGTTCTAGAAACTGCCACACAAGTATTTACTGAGGAAATTCTAAGAATTGCTTAGTTTCCCTTCTCTCTTCTTAGTTTTTCATTCACTCCTGGGAACTTCTTAAGTGATACAGGACAATTTTCTGAACAAAATTCAACAGCTGTGTACCAATCTACATCTTTAGGTTTCAATGATTGGGAACACTAAGAAAAGAGAAATACCATACCTGGTCAAAACTGATGCTTTACAAAGGCAAAATGTCATTATCATGTGACATTTAGATAAGATATCACTAGCACTCAATCTTTACATAATCTGGCTTTAATAATCATTAGACAATAACAGCTTAATTTTATCTGCATGATGGCATCTCAGAGATCTTTATTACTAAGCTGTCATATTGCTTACATTTGTATCTTAGGAAAACAGACCATGAATAATGACCTGCTCCACTTCTGGCAGCAGCTGAAAGGTCTGAACCTGCTCAGCTTGCAAAATGCAACACACTACAAAAGCCAGAGTGAAATGTTTGTAGGTATGAAGTAGATATTAAAGAGCTAAATTTTCTGAGCAGTTCTTTCATAGGAACTTATTTTTACTTTGAAACTAAGGGACACTATGTTTTGTCTTATTCAGTAAACCATCGCTGGTTTGGATGTACAGTGATTTCTGTTTTATAAAGCAATAGTTTCAAACGATCATAGACTCGTAGATTCATGTTGGGGTTAGAAGAGCCCTCTGGAAAGGGCCTGCCTAGTTCAGCACCCCCACTCTGCACCCCAAATCCCTAGCAGGGTCAGCTAGGGTAGGTTGTCCAGGACCACGGCCAGTCAGGTTTTGAATTCCTCCAAGGGCGGAGACTCCACAACCTCTCTGGGTTACCTGTTGCAGTGTTCAACTACCCTTGATGATCACCCACTGATTCTGCAAACTGACAATCTTTAATGTTCAGGTCGGGTATTAATGGGAAGATATACCACAGGCAAAAATTCCAAGTTCCCCCTCTTTTACACATACTGAAGCAGAACAGAGTTCCTGATGAGAATTGAATCAAATATATATATGTGTGTTTTACTAGAAAAGAAACAGAATTGATATCTTAGAGATGAAAAATGAGCAATAAGGAATCATGATCAAGTCTGAGTCATTACCCCTGGTCTGTGCATTAGGCCAACAGCAGACTGAGTCTCACGATTTTGAAGATGTTTCCACCTGCACTTCAAGGAAATTTCAATTGATTGGAAACTAAAGGACCTAGTGAAGAAATAATTTTCTGGTCTGTTGCAGCAACTAATTCCAAGCGTCACATCATTTGACCATTCACTTGCATGTACATACCACGCACATTCCCCCTCCCCTCATGCTCTATAACATATATATTTACATATATATATAAAATACACAAGGGGAAAAATATGCCTTGCATGCAGCATCAGATGACTTCAGCTAAAGCATCTGAAGACTGCTGTCCCCATTTAATGGCTGCAAGAGATTTGAATAGCCCAGTCTTTAGATGAGGAAGCAATGGTATTTATGAGACTAATAGAAATATTTGGATTCATCTGGCTTTAAAATGACTATAATAGGACAAAAAAGAGGAGTCCAATGGGCAACAGACAGCAACAAGCAGCACAAGAGAACAGAGAGCTTGCTGTCTTTTTATTATGGCTTTCCCAATTCAAGCTCCAATTATTTGGAATTCACTACTGGTATAGAAAGAAGGACCTATAATTTCACTAAATATTCTAACGTATATCGTTCTTTCTATTCCATGTCAAAACAGTCATTTCTACTCCTCAGCATACAGGAGCCAATTATTTTCCAATTACTTTAAGAAACAAGTTTACTGAATATAATATTCAGCTTTTCAAGATGTTTCTTTTTACTTTGCTTATTCATTACTAGTTTCTTTACACACTGACCAGCATATAAACAATAAATAGAGATTAAATAAAACTGCAGCAAAGTTATATCTTTAAGAATGAAATCCAATCCCTAAACTGCAGAAGCAACTCTTCAAAAGGCATGTTAAGCAGAGCATGTACATTTTCCGTCCAACTTCCACTTCAAGTGGATGATAAGTTTAGCAAGGCTAATACCCTTCAAATACTGGCTGACTGGGCAGGCAAGGACATTTGCTCAATTTACCGATAGCATTATCCTCCTGGCTTGCTGGGAGTTTATCCCCTGCTGCAAGCTAACAACAGGAGTTTTGCTTCTGCTGTTCATGTTGTGGGGGCGGTTTTCTTAAAGATCACGGGAAAGTTTTGGTTTTTTATTTTAAACCACTGCAGCAAAGAGAGAAAGTAAAGAAGATCCATTATTTTTGCTGTAGAATTAATCTCATGAGTTTGGCTAATTCACAGTGAGCATACCCTGGATTATAACTTTAAAATTGTGGATTTTTCTTTAATTCATAAATCACAATAAAAGTCATGTATTTTAGGATGCTGAGAAAAAGAGACATAGTATTTCAACCTATATATGCAAAAAAAAAAAACAAACAACTTTTTGGAAGCCTAATGTTAATCTATCTGCAAATCTGTATCCAAAGATAAACATAAAATATCCTGGTATTTTCTTCTGCTTCCTAACTACTGAATTAAAGAGATACAGCAGTGGGCTGATGTACTACCGTTTCAAGTACAAACTTGCACTTGTAGCAGAAGCTTTCAAGCACATGGTGCTCAGATATAGCCAATTGATATACAAGTAAGCTGGGCCATCCTGACAGCTATGGCCAATAGGCTGCAGTACAGCCTAGAGGAGAGCTTAGAGGCCAGAAAGCTCCGTCTCACAGACAGGCTAACATTTTCCAAGGCCCTTGCTAGGACTGACATATTTGTGGTATTAAAAGCCCAGTTGCACTGCAATTGGCAAACCACAAAAGATATTTTTGAATGTGATCTGTCAAAATCTCTCCTGCAACTAATAATTACATGTCTCATTACTTGACAGAGAGATCAGACGCTTAATTTTCCTAACTGGTCACAAAAGAGTTTTTTAATTTTTAAAAATTCCTTATGCTACACAGGAATATATTATTATTTTATTATTATTATTATTTCTTTTTACTATTGCTTGTTTTATTTATAGTATTTACTATTCCATTGTTCTACATCTTATATTAACAAGATTTTCTTGCTTTTATAGATTAAAAAATTGCATGTTGGTGTTCAGTGGAACGCAGTTCTTCACTGTGAAAGCTGACAGTGGGAGAAAGGCAGGGGCAGCCCCCGAGGTGCAGCACGAGCACCTCCAGCGCACTGATGCAGCCGGCCATCCCCCAGGAAAGCTGCATTAACCCCCGGTCTAGGTCAGGCAGTCGCCTCCTCCCACACATCGCCCCTCTCTCCTCAGCAGCCCGCGGGTTACCGTGCCCAGGTGCTCTTCCTGCTGTGGAAAAGGGGCAGAGTGTTCTTGTACGGCAGGAGGAGGCGGCTCAGCGCCAAACGCCAGCTTCTCCCCGCCAGGGGTTGAGGCAGGACCAACCTGGCGTGAAGGGCCTCCTCACGTCCTCCATAGGCTAGGGAATCTGAAAAGCTGCAAGCACATTTATTGCATTCATCTGAACAATCCACACTCTGCAGCACTCTCCTATTGCATTTCATCGCTTCTGATTAATCAATGGATTTGTAGGTTTTTTCCTAGTATTTTTGCATATAATTCTTGGCAAGAAAAACAAAGGACTATTAGTGTAGTAGCTTACTCTTTACAAGTACTGTGCTTATTTCTCCTTATGATCAAGACCAGCACTTCCCAAATTCCAGGCAGATCATCTTTGAAATATTGCAATATACTTGGCATACTTGTAGCACAACTCATCCAAGATTTCCAGGAATGTTACAAATACTAAAGAATGTGTACAACATCTGTTACATGCTGGAGTTAAGTTTGGGGTTGTTTCAGTCCAGAGTGGGGAACATTAAGATATAGAAATGCTGCTTGTGTATCCTTGGACTGCACAACAATTAAATGGCCTGGGATTAAAACCCCTCTTAATYCCCAATCTCATATCAGTTTAAAGTACCTTGGGAATAACTGTTTTCATTTGTTAGTACAGGCAATTAGGAACCTGGGTATTTTTAAACAAAGTGGTACATGCAATTCAGCTTCCTCCTGTTCACTACCTTATTGTGTCCCAGAAGGACTGAAAGAATTAATTTATTCTACAGTTTGAGGGAACAGGAGTTGGCTGTTGGTCCATAAGCATATCTGTTTTGACAGCTATTGGGGACTTTCCACAGGGTCTGTTGAAAATAAATCAGAATTGATAAATAGCAGCATTTACTTTCGGGGGCAACATTTTCTGCAGGGGTTTTGTTTGTTTGTTTGTTTTGACTAAGCCAGTCAAGTTTCTTTATAGAAAAGAGACCCTCAAAAGAAAATGCAGCTGGTCAAAGCCTCAACTTTAAATCTAGAAATAGTCTTGATCAGCCCTTTTATTAGCATTCGGTAGCACCTCCAAGCCTCAGCCAAACCTGAAGATCCAGGTAGCTTTTGTACGTACTCATAAGACATGGTGTATGCCACAGGGAGTGTACAGTGTAAATGGACATAACAGATAAGGGATGGAGACGCAAAGCATACCTCCATTATACAGACAGAGAACAGAGAACCTGAGAAATATAGTAACTCAAGATTTGCAGAAAAGCCATCTGAAAACCATTTACCTTGAAACATTCATATCAATAAAAGAACCATTCATACCAATGTCTGCCAGAGAGCAAGTAAGATCCAAAGTATCAAAGAGAGCTTGCAGTTTCTATTACATGACTGTAACTTTCGGATGTCTACACAAATTCTTTTCCAGGATGCTTTTACTACATTGTTAGTTAGGGTAGACCCAGAAAGACTCCTCCATTGCAGCGGTTTGCACCAACCCACATTGCGTGCCAAGCAAAAGCATTCCTGCACAGCGCACTCTCATACTGTCATGAACACCCAGACTGATTTAAAGCAGGCCTCCTGGGTTTCAGACACACTGATCTGTATTAGATGAATAGAGAAATATCCTATGAATGATAAACTAAAGCTGACAGTCAGTCAGACTCCTCCTGTAGTCAGCTGCAGAAGCTTTCAGATTCAATACTACTTCAAATGCAGAAATTTAACTACAGAGCTCTTCACTTTCATTTGGAAAATAAAGCTGCAGCTCTGTATCTGTATTATTTATTTTGATGTTAGATTTGTAAGACTGGAGCATCTGTTGTTGCTGGTTTGGGGTGGGTTTTTTTGTTTTGTTTTGTTTTTTACATTGCTACTCAGGGCCTTAGTGTACTCCTGATTAACTGTTAAAGATACAACCATATAGACTGAACAGGTGATTTACTTACAGCAGAACACACTGGTATGATGGAGATCAGGGCTCTCATATCTCTGCTTTTATAGTGGCAGCATTATGGAGGTAATTTGTCAGGTCCCTAAGGATGTACAAAAATGATTCATTTTGCTGAAGTACCACTATCCCACTACTACTACCATCATCCTATTTCACTACTTAATTGATCCTTGCAGCAATGCTAATGAACTCTGCAACAAGCTGTGTTCGCCCATCCGTTGGCCAGGAAAGCTGGAAGAAGGTCAGAAAATGGAAAGACATTTGAGAGGCACAAGAACTGCTAATAGGAGTAACATAGCCAAGCAAGGAACATCTGTATCTCTGTGGTTTTCTTACCTGATATAGAAACACTCACATATTCTGAAGAGTCCTCACACTGAGAAATCTGTGAACAGCTAAGAAGTTTCCTTCAAGTAATAAAATGACCCGCTGGATAAGCTACCCTGCTGAGATACCAGTGATACGCATCCAGCTGCTAGGAAACAAGTTAGGCTCGCTGTACACTTAAACAAAAGGCAGCAGGAAGTAGAAACATATGCTTCATCAAAAACAGATTCACAGCAGGGCTCAGAGGTAACCATCTGGTAATTAATTTTAAATACAAAGTGAAAGGCATTCTATTAATACTAATGCAATGCTGTAACCTCTAGTTTACACCCTTATTGATCTTGGATGCTTGCAAAACTAATTCAAGTAACACTGAATATAATTCCAATTTTGTTGCTTATTCAGTTTTGGTTTGTGGTTCTTTGTAGACAGGCTACAATTTCTATTCACAGATTGTTAATCAGATGTTGCTTTTCCCATTTGTTCATCAACTACGTGCATTAACTACTTAATGACTTGCAGCTTGAAATCCGAAAACGCTGTTTGCTCTATTTTTAGTTTTGACTGACACAGTCAATGACAGAAGTTTAAAATAATAGCACTTAAAGATTTTTCAAATTTCTAAGATTAAACTATTTAAGTCATCACCAAATGATCCTTTCTTACTGGACTATGAACCATTTTTAATTCAGCATATTCTATAAAAACATACTGCAGCATGGTTATTCTGTAAATGTAAATTGACTAAGCACAGCCATCTTCACATAATACATTTAAATTCAATTTTACTTAATTTTTTGCATATGAAAGATTCACTGGCAGCCCATTTTGATCTCAAAACGCTTTAATCAATACTTAGCAGTTAAAGCAGACAAGGCCATGAAAACATACAAAAATGGGTTTGCATAATCTATGAGGATGATGCAGTACCTCAAATAATTCCACAAAATATTATATTTTTAGATACCTTCCCTCCCAAGAACAGCTCTGTCCAACTACTTTTCTCTGTAGCAGTAAACAACTTGGAGATAGACAAATCATTTTTCCATAATGGCAAATTCTTGCTTATCTGGATTTGATTTCCTTGTCACCTACTACATGAATACTGTATGAGCCTACAAAGTACCACCTTGCTCACTGGCCACCTTTATTTGCTGACATAAAGTTGTTGCAGGAATGAAGAGAAAGAGAGCCACTGTGCCCTTGTGGCCAAGAAGGCCAATGGTATCCTGGGCTGCATCAGGAAGAGTGTTGCCAGCAGGTCGAGGGAGGTGATCCTCCCCCTCTACTCAGCCCTGGTGAGGCCACATCTGGAGTACTGCGTCCAGTTCTGGGCTCCCCAGTCCAAGAGGGATGTGGCACTGCTGGAGCAAGTCCAGTGGAGGGCTACAAAGATGATTAGGAGACTGGAGCATCTCTCTTATGAGGAAAGGCTGAGAGAGCTGGGCCTGTTTAGCCTGGAGAAGAGAAGGCTGAGAGGAGATCTTATCAATGTGTACAAGTATCTGAAGGGAGGGTGTCGAGAGGATGGAGCCAGACTCTTTTCAGTGGTGCCGAGCGACGACGCAAGGCAACGGGCACAAACTGAAACACAGACAATTCCATCTGAACATGAGGAAAAACTTTTTCACTGTGAGGGTGACAGAGCACTGGAACAGGCTGTCCAGAGAGGTTGTGGAGTCTCCTTCTCTGGAGATATTCAAAACGCGCCTGGATGCGATCCTGTGCAACGTACTCTAGGTGACCCTGCTTGAGCAGGGGGGTTGGACTAGATGATCTCCAGAGGTCCCTTCCAACCTCAACCATTCTGTGATTCTGTGAAGCCGCAGGTTGCCCTGCGGTGAAAAATCTGCACAAGTTCACTTGCCATCCCTTGAAAGGGAGACCTACCCACCCAGCAAAACTGCCTGTTTGAATACACAAGTGGCAGCCAGACACATGCTAATGCAGCACTCTTCCGAGAGAGGAATACGTTAACATTTATCACAGAAAAGCACAATGAATTGGCTGCTCCCAGCAGCCAGCGGTTCTGCCCACAGCGGAATAAGCGGGCGTCACCTCCTGCGGCTTTGCGTCCTGCATCCCTCACACACCTCCGCCCAGCACAACAGTCCTTGCTCTTCCCTTCTTAGCCATGTATGCACAGGAATCGGTTGCAGCACAATATCCCCCAAGTCTTACTCCTTCACTTACCACTGCCTTACTACTCTCATTGTCATGCCTTTCCCTGGCACTGTCTTCTTTTCCCCTCAACCATCCTCACCACCCTCCCATTGGCAGCTACCGCTGCAGTCAGAGGAAACGCGTGTGGCTGGCCAGGCAGCGGGGGCGCGTGTGCTGGCTGGGCGGCCAGCACCCCAACCACAGTGGTCAACTCTTGACGCTACACTTTTTCTTGCCCGCAGTCAGCACGCTAGTTTGCATGTCTTCCCTCTGCACAGCTAGTGATTCTCACTACTCTCTGAGAGCCGTTTATACAGACTCAGCGTGCACTCACTTATATGACTCTCTGTTCTTTCAGATTTGTTTCAAACTCATAAATGGGTTCAAATGTTCTTGGAAGGAGGTACAGGAGAAGGGAGGGACTAACTGACAAAGGGACCAGCAGAATTATCAAATAAATTACACTTTTTTAGGAAACTAGCTAAAAAAAAAAATCAAGGGGAGGCTAAGGAACAGTGAACTGTAAACAATACGCTTTCCCATATAACAAAAACACACCAGGAGAAAAAAACTCCCTGGCCACAAGGCTAAGAACCACCAAGAAAATAGCAGAAAAACTACTTTTTTTTTTTTTTCCCCTTTCAAAGCCACTGCCCTGAACAGTGTGCTCCCACCTTATTCCACAACTATCACTGGGATTTTGCAATGTGCTGCTTCACTTCCAAACAAGCAGAAGATAGAAATGCTTAACCCGAGTGTGTGACAATGATTAACTTAACCAACAGTTTTTACTAAATTACTCTTAGAAATATTCATCTTGTTTTGCCACTTGTCATTCTACTCCCAACAAGTTTATCTGTTCTAAAACAATAGACTGTACTTATCTTGCATCTTAGTAAAATCTTTACAATCATGCCTATCAATCGAGAAAAGGATTTTGCCTAGGAGATGGTTTGTGACATCTCTCACCTCTGTGATCCCACCTATCTTGTCAAGGTGCAGCAGTAGTAGGAAGTCCAGCTCTTCAATCCGTTTCATGTCAAACATAACTGCACATAACTAAAGTGCTAAAGAACCATTTACCTTCTTTGCTTACTGGCAAGTAAAATACAAAGGCTTAGCTGCTACTGAGCAAATGGCTTCTTCTATCAGCCTATATGATTCTGTGTGCTAGCAGATAGCTCTGTTGTGGGATTCAAATGCAGTACTAGAGTCACCGTAGGAAACAATTCAGCCTTCATTACCAGTTCCACTAGTATTGAAATTRAAAACCATGAAAACAATGGCAACTCTTTGGGTGCACACAACAGTACAAGAAAGGGAAAAGAAATCCAAAAGCTAAGCAGAGTTTCTGCTGGAGCTATGGCTGGTTATTCAGTCTGTTTGATTTAAGAACACAGACATTTGCACTTTGAATTCCAAAACAAAAACCACAACAATAATTCTTCCCTATTAATGCCAGGAAGCTGTTACTGATGTTTGGTAACTGCTGTCTGGGACTAAGGCTGCAGAGCTGCACACCTTTCTTAAAACTAGCCCTCTATATTTTAGACCTACATCTAACATATGGTCTTCAGCAAAACTTTCTAAGAAGTTCACAGCCCAAAACAACACATTAAAACACAAAAATCTTATTGCTTTAAATATATCCCCAAACAGAATCACCTGTTCACTTCTGCCTTTGACTCCAAGCACAGCCTCTTAAATTAGAAAGGACTGGAATGGGTAAAAATGATCCCACCATACAGATTGATATAACATAGGCAGTTATGTGACACACTTGCATTTAGGGTACACTGAACTTGGTTGTTAGCTTGTGTTCCAGATATATCCCCTATACAGCACTCCAAGTCCGTCAACAGCAACTTGTTCTGCTAGACAGACTGTATCAAGCCATTTTTTTCTCATAACATTGAAGCTGAACCAGCCACCAGCTAGAATAGATGGGAGACTTCTGTGAGCAGGGAAATATCACAGGAGGTGAGACTGCTGGCTTAATCTGCGAGGTATCACCAATTTAATATGCTAAAGAATATATTCTCTCCCCTGAAAGAGTTTCTAATATGACATCTTCTGAAAAGCAAGAAGGCTCTTTACGTGCTCGGGTTGCTGAGGGACAGAGGCGTGCCAAAAACTCGAGTCAAAGCTATAACTTCATTCGGTTTGGATGGGCTCTGCAGATGCTATCCTGCTAGGCGGCTTTCTTCTTTGTTGTATTAGCAGCTGCTAAATACAGCCCTGGAAACAGCTATGTTCTGGCAACAGATGAAAATACTGTTTCTTCACAATAGAATCTTGTGAACCTTCTGCTCAGCCTCTGCAGAAGTATAATGTATCACTATGGTAGCACAGTTAAATTGATTCTTAGCATTATTATCTCAATACATCCACAGATTTATATAATGAGAGGGGGAAAAAAGCAAGATAGGAATTATGGAGAAAAAAATTCTTTTTCATTGATTGGACTGTTAGCTTACTGTGAAGATAAAATATGCACATTCTATATTAGGCCTTTGCTGGCTACTCATAGAGCACAAAGAACTAAATTAGCACTAATTACCAGGAACTAAGATTCACATCTCCTAGCTGGTGGAAAATACAAAGGTGAGTTAACAGTGGAGCAAGGAGATTAAGCAAGGTAAATTCTGACAAGAGCCATAAGAAAAGGGCAAGCAAATTATCCCTTGTGATCTAAAAGTATAAAATGAAGATATACCAGAATTCATTATTGCCGTCCTTGAAAGAGCCACTGCTCTTTTGTTCATAAAAATCCAGCATAGGACAAAGACATACTATCACATCTATTCTACAGTTCTAAAGAAAATACATACAGACCTCCAAAATTCCTGAGACCTATTTGCTTGTGATCAGGAAGGGCATTTGTTAAGTATTAACATTGCTGCCTAAGTCAATACCCTCTGGAGTTTATAATGTGTATTTTCTTTAAATACCTCAGTTCCACTGACACAGGATGCTGTATAACCGAACAAAAATGCCATACAAGAGGAAGCATGCAGCCCACTTTGGAACATTTTCTTTCCAAACATTTCTTGTTTAAACTGAAAAAACTCAATCATACAATCTAAATATAGCTAAGAACAACCATAAATACGCAGGGGTCTCAGCAGAGAAAAAGGCATGTTATGTGTCTACCCAACAGTTCTGGTATAAGAAATATATACATAAATATACATATAATATTTTAGACTCACAAGAATGCCTTGCTTATACAAATTACCATGTATGACTTAAAGTTCAGCAGTTTCAAAGAGTTTGAATTATGCTAACGTCACCGAAAACCAGATGGAAGCAGATTTAGCAGAGTGGAAGAGAAGAGAAGCAATGAAGTACAAAGGCAGATTGCATAAGGGGAAAATTCTCATTTTCCAGTAGCAGAAACACTTTTCAATATCTTCACAGATGTTGGCCAATTTAAACAGCTCATGAGAAATAAAGGCTACATAGTAATCTGGAGCATTTGGAACAGTATTCAACTCTTGTGTATAGCACTCATTTTCCTTTGAGTCTGTTAAGTAAAGCTAATGAAGCACTGATGAAGCCTGGTTTCCTATGGCTTTTTGTCTAGTGCTTGGAATTGCTAGAGTTCAGCAAAACATGAGCTTCCTTTGACATTCTTTATAGGGTAGATGCATTGACAGCGCTTCTCCCTTTGTAGGTTTTCTTGGGTCTAATAGCCAGCTCCCACCGCAACTTTTTTTGGTCAGTCAGAGAACTAATCAGAGTTATCTATTCTATTTGGGTGGTAACATTCACAAAACTTGCAGGAACCTTGAGACTGCCAAACACTGAGATAATGGCTGAAATAGCTCAGAAGATTCAAAAGCCATGAGAAGGACTGGGACAAGGGGGGCTGGAAAGGGTAGGCAAGTAGAGAAAAGACCAAGAAGCCAGTGAAATCACACGAGTCCATTTTCTTGGGATGCTGTGTTAAAATGCATCAGTTCAAAAAGCAAAACAGGCTATCCTGGGGAATATTAAAGGTAACTCAGAGAACGCTGATATGAGGTTACTCTGAAGAAGCACAAAACAGCAGAATGCATCTACTCAAGGCAGAATATTAAGAAAAATCATAAGACCTCAGCCTGAACTTGACCTAAATGTTTATGCCGTTGTTAACATATAAAGCGTAAGGCAAAAGTCCAGAAACACACCACTTTAGAAATATCAAAGAATCTAAAATAACAGCCACTTCAGCATAGCCAGCAGGCCAGATGACAATCAGCATCCAGAAAAGAACGGATGCAAATCATTTGTTGATGAAGTTACAACTTTTCTCATGGAAAGAACCAAGTCTTTGTTTTCTCAAATATGGTCTAGTAAGGCTTTCCTATATTCTTTCTCCTTAAGCGAAACATCCTTTGTCTTGTGTGCACTCACAGCACCAGTTTCCTGCAAAACGTTTCCTTCCTGTAGTACATTCCTGCTTTCACTTCTCTCATCCTTCTGAAATAACAGAAAAAATTAATCAAATGTATTCTTCAAATGGTTTAGTACATCCCAGCACAACACAGTTCCACACTGCAGGGAAGAGTGAAACATAGACTGAATGAGAGAAACAAACAGAAAAGCACATGCTGAGAGGAACCTCAGGATGTAAGTTTAGTATCTATGTAACTGATCATTTTTCAAATAGTTTCCCAAGAACTGCAAGCTACTGAAAAATCAATGTTCAACGTTAAACAACCTTGCCATGAAGCTTGGTGCTCACCAGCCAATTCAAAGAGTTTTCCTGAGACCACAGAGAAGAAAACAATAGCTTTTATGAAGCATCTACAAGCAAATGACAGGACTGAAACATTACCTTTCATGTAGTCCTACACTGTCATTTATTGCATGTGGTGACAACAGCATGCTTTCAAAAATGAGTAGTCATAAAGCCTATGTTGAACTGTATGGACTTGCTGTATGGACTGTATGGAATCACCAGCCTTCTATGATTATTTTCATTTTTGGAAGGAAGATGGTGCAAGCTTGAAACAAAACTTCCTATGCACAGTTTTTTACCGTACCAACCAGAGAAGATCTGAACAAAGTATTTGCCAGGCACATCCATTTCTTCTGTAACTTTCTAACTATCATCTGAAAGTAGCTGTCTTGCAGTTACTTCAAATCAGAATGAAATATTTGGATCAAAGCTGCATATACCTTACTTTCTTGATTCACTGAGATGTTTTTGACCTTCATGGGTTACTGTGCAAGTTGCTTTTACTTCTGCACCTCTTTCCAGTCCTAAATTTCCCAAGCATGCATGCACAGAAGTGGATTCATTCCCATACATTGAACAGTGTCCTCAAGCACTTCTAGGGCAGTATTCTGCTCCCATTAAATTGATCTATGAAAACTTACTATATCAAATAACAGAATAATTCTGCCTTTATTATATCCTTCAGAAAATTACAGGATTCATCACACAAAGTATGTGTCTTTCCAGTAATGACACATTTTTGATACATATGCACACTTATCAAGACTATATTTTGCTGTTTCCACATGTAAACTGTAATATATAGAGCAAGCCAACTTCAATAACCATACCCATAGTTTGGTTAAATGAAACGCATGCATAAAAAAAACCTCTAGTCCATGTTACCTGGACCAGATTGACAGTCACAAAGAATTCAAGTTCCTACCCAGAATATAGACAATCAAAAATCTCCAAGTCATTTTTATGGCCCTGGCCAAAGGGTTTCACCTCTAGCACAAGCTGACACCACTCCTGTGCACATAGCATCAACTCGAAACCACTACAAATGGGACCGAAATGGTCAGCAGTTAAGGAAGAGACATTATGCAGTACCAAAAAGAAGAAGAGATGCAAAGTCTTCTGAGCATAACTGACTTGCAATGGGCTTGAACCAGGAAGAGCTCCCTGTAACCTTACCACAGCCTCCATCCATTCGGGCACTATAGCGCAGGGGCCACTCTCTCTCTCCTGGGTGCAAATCTCAAGGACCACAAAACATGCTAATAGACAGGACAAGGCTGTGACGTGACACATTCAGACCTAGAAGTTACAGTGCTGTAAGTTGCATGATGAAAATTATTTATCTCTACTTTCCCTAAGGTATCTAGTGCTTAAGATTAAAAAAATACATACATATTTGTATCAGAACGTAAGTATTTATACAAATCAAGCTAGTACCTGGCACACAAAGATAGTTTTATTTCTCTACAACTGACTAGATACAGAAGGTGTGAAACCATACAGTGGAAACACTCAAACCATGTTCTCATGAGATATCATGTGAAGACACAGGGTAAATATCTACAGGAACAATACATACAATTGGAAGGTGATGTTGTCATTACAGTTCCTAATAACAAATATAAATAAAACAAGGTTTCCTCAATCCTGAACATCCCACTGTAAATGTAAACTAGAAGGAAGTGACACAGTAAAAAGCCAGTACTTTGAGAAAAATTTGAATTATGGTAAGCAGTTATTTTTTTCTTATATGTCTCCCTCACACAGGAGGACATATATTCACTGCGGTAAGTGTAGCCTACCTTACAAAACACTAACAATAGTTGTTCAAATAGGTACTCATATAGTATTTGTAATATGTCAATTTAAACTCAGAGAATTTGAGCAATTTATGATTCATTTTTGCATGTCATTCTACAGCACTGAAAAGCTTCAGTCTTCCTCTTTCCAAAGAAATTTTCAATTTGATGCATAAATGAATATTCATATAATGAAAGTCCTTTAAGTGAACAAAAGCATCTTAGAGAAACACAAGGCTGCAAATCCCGCTCCACTCTGTGAACCAGCAAGTCACCAATAAAGACTGCCTTTTTCAGTGTGTCAATGCGGGAGAGCCCGGAAAAGGCTAGAAACGACACAACACCCACACCAGTGGCCGCCCCAGTGCAAAAAGAATGACTTACAGTTCAAAATGACATTACATGAAATACCATCTGCATCAGTCACACATGACAGTGCTAACCACATACAAAGCTAAGAAATGCATTGAACTCAGGACTTACAATGTTGATTTTTAGATAATATCATAGTGACTTGACAAAAGTAGTGGCCATAGATTTTTTACTGATATTATCCCCTATAAGGCAGAGAACACTAATAACTAGTTTATACATGCTGATAGCAAAATAATCATTTTAAATAGGAACTCCTATACAAGCATTTCCAAACAAAACTTCATATATTCTTTTCAGTTCATCCTCAACTGCACAGAAGTATTTTTTTAATCAAAAGGCTGAATATAGACATTGAAATTCTTTGTGATGTACAGTTATGCACAATATTTACACCTGGGAACTGAGTACACTGTGGACATGCAGTGTAGGTGAGGAAAAAGCAGAAAGTGATTTTTTATTAATAGGCTTAAGGCAAAATGGCTCTAGCTGCTGAAATGGGATTTAATTTTATATCTGTCATACTGCACTGGATTAAATGGCATGGAGTCCTGTGGACACTTCAGCTGGAAGCATTCATCTCGCACAAGGTTAAAAACACAGAAAGCTTGCCCATGACAGTTTGACTTGGATTCCCTGAAGGAGTCAATTACAAAATTGAGAACAATTCAGTCCTGTCAGCTTTGTTGCGTGTTGGGTCCTTTGTCCTGAGGAATCCCCGAGAACAACACACACTGATAAGCAAAGCATTTAAAAGGATTACTTCATTTCATGCTGAAAACCAACAACCTTTAGAATTAAAAAAGCATCTCATATAGTAGACAATATAATTAGTGGGTTTTGGTTGCTTTAATTTTAATTTCTCAGCTTGAAATATCTTGAAAACTCAGTTATAGGCCATGCACAGAGCATACTCTTTATCATGAAGACTTTTAAAAGCATCTCAGATCGGACACTCAAAAATGAAGACATCCAAAATTATCAGCCATTGAAAGAAATAATATTTTATATATACACATTTGTATTTATGTAGGTACTGCACATTTACACATCTTCTATAGGCCAAAACTGAGTTCTGGATTTACGGAATAAGATTACATTTTAGCCATATATATCAGGACTAGTAAGTGTAGCCTGTAGTAGTGCGATGGTGTTTATTTATTTATTTATTAACAGTTACAAAATGACCATGTAATTATTTTGAATAATGTTCTCCTAAGACCTAAAATTCTACTTTTTAAAAGTGCAAAGGCACAGCTTTTTAAACTATTTAGTCTTGTTTTTTAATTCACTTCTGCTATACCCTTATTCTTTCACCAAAAATGAATGAACCTTTGACTCCTCCAACTGATGTGTTGATAAGAAAATCAGACTTTGGTCTAGATCCTCAAAAGTTGTTTACCTACTTAACTCTCAATGAAATGCATAAATGACATAATTGTCATTGACCTTCCCTGACCTTTAGGCTCCTAGATGTCCAGGGAAGGTCAGAGTCAGTAAGGTGCCAGCACCCTCGACTGAAGCACATTGATCAGGGCCAGTTTAGTACTTGCTTAGTTTAGCACATAAAATGTGCAAGTGAGCATTTCTATGTAAGTTAGGTGATTTATAGATAGCGATATCTGATTTTGACAAACAAGATGACTCATCACCTGAGGGAGATGAAGAAGAAAGAGACTCTCTGGAGTTTTAAAAGAGGCCAAAGCAAAATCCAGTCTCTGCTTTTAGTACATTAAGAATCCCTAAAGAATGGGGTAAATACGCCTTGGAACAGCGCTACTGCTGATACTTTTGAGGTACCTAGGGAAAATTTGCTGCCAAAGGTCACACCTGGCAGCCAGCCAAAGGCCAGTCTGATGGACGGTGTTTCTGCAAAGTTCCAGCATTATTAAATCAAATTAGGATAGTTCAATCTGTCACGTCAAAAGCTCCTGGACATTCCAGTACCTCCATCATGTTACACAAACCCACCTAGCTGTTACATTTTCTAAAGGCTGCTATCACTTTAATATGGCAGGTCTTCCTCACCTGCTCAATTCTTTCCCTACTGAATCTTTAGATTCCAATTTCTTACTTGAAATGGAAGACAAATGAAGGAGGAGAAATTTAAAATCAATGTGTAGAGTACAGACTGAATCATATTCCTGGTGGTTTGCAATCATATTTATCTTCATTACGCAATGTACAAAAGCTCTACCAGTAGCCCAGGGGCTAACCAGAAACACTACATTTTAATTCCTTAACTATTTTTTAGGTCAGCTATCAGCTAAAAGACATATCGCTCTTAAGGAAAATGTGTCACCCAGTGGTTGCACTAGGAAGCTAAGGCTCCCGAGGGCCATGTCCAGCAGTGCTTTCACTTGCACTCTGAAACTACACAACAAAACATGAGTCCCCTTCATTTCCCAGTTTCCTTTTCTATAAAAATGGGAATTTTATATTAGGCATGTAAGAGCCGACATACAGAGTCAGACCACAGGTCTATTTAGTCCCATCTCCTGTGCCAAAAGCAGTTGCCCAGAGATGACTAAGCAAACAGTCATATTCCACCACCTTACAAGTATTTGTAGCTCATAGACTTCTCCAGTTAAGGGTACTTTCTGTGTATTTAGTAATTCTTAATAGATTTCTCTTGTATTAACCTGTTGCTATCCTGTAGCAAGGAGGTTCACAGTTTAACAACATATTGTGACTCAAAATCATCTGCTCTTTTTCTTCAAACTGCCATTCACTGACACATGCCCCCCTAGATTTTTTTATCCTTTTTTTTTTTACAGAAATAATATGACTTAATACATTAGCATTTTTATTCACACTTAGAAACATTTGTAACTCTATAAAACTACCAAGTTCTGAGCTATTAACATATCTAATACTATAGCAAAATTTTCCTTTTTAAACACTGAACTTCAAGTTTGGGTAAATCTTCTCACCCTGTTATCCGTTTGTTGGTACCAATGTACGTAGGACTGTTCCACAGACACAATACCTGCAACACGGTCTAAATGATTTGGCAATGATCAAGACTGTAGCTCCAGTTTATCTGCAACGCCTGCAATACAACATGATCCAAATCTTTGACAACAGACTTGAAAAAATGGGATAATTTAATACCATCTGAGCCAAATGATCAGTCAGAAGCAGAGTCAGTAAATAAAAAGCATTATTAGTAGTAGCACATTTTATGCAGACCAAAGGCACAAATGAACTGAGTTGTGTAAAAGCAAAGGAGATTAACGTTTTCAACAGAGGCTGTGAAAACACAAGAATGCTGCTCAAGTATTTGACTTGATGCTGTGTTTTAGAAGCTATTTATTAAATGGTGAGGGTTTGATAAAGGCATTTTAGGACCTACTTTATATAAAAAGTACAATGTTCAGTTATCATGGTGGCCTCATCTGCTACTTTCTCAGTCTTTTAGCATTTCAGCTGTATAGACCATAGGCTCGTAATTATATTGTTGTCACCGAACAACATTAACTAGTTTCTTGGGAAACATAATTCAATATCTTAGCCAATTTACCCCAGGAACGAGTCAGGCCACAAATCCCCTCTACAATGAGGCTACTGCTTAGCAACTTTAGACTACGTTTGTGTTATCTCCGTTTGTCTTCTGGTGGAAGCCGTAGCTGATTTCGCACCTTCCTAGTTTCTCCTCAAAGACTCTGGATCCTATGCCTACAACTCGGCAGCAGCACCAAGTACTCAGCTAGGGTCAGCTCAAATGCAGAATGTATGTGAATCAGAAATTATTTACAAGTGGTGTGTGCTTTTTTTCTTTTTTGGATAGATGTGTTTTAGAATCACATGAGTTATCAGAAAAGATTATAGTTTCTGGTTTTACTTTATTAGGCATATTTTTGTTAGCATTTCCAGTAGGCGTATCTTCTGTTATCTGTCACTGTCAGATAGTGTGCTTTGCTATTTGTTATGATAGCCTGACCCCAGGTGATCTCTGTATCTAAAACTCAACAGATGTTTGCCAGTGTAATAAAAACAAAACTTGCTTTAACTTTTGAGAACAACAGTGTTAGTGCTGGTAGCCATTAATGACTGGTACCACTCTTCCCTATTTAGGCAGCAGCTCACCAGCTCCTGAATTTTTGCTGAATTCTTAGGAGGAAAAAAGGCTCCTCTTACCACTTACTCTGCATCTTTGTTTCTTCTCTAATAACTTTGAATGCCATCAGCTAGCTTTAGCCATGGTATTAGCAAAGTCCCAAACATACTAAGTTCCAGCAGGTTTCATAAAGATACAGAGCAAGGCAGAGGACCACAGTAATGCTCCCAGGGAAGGCAGGACTGCAGCCAGAGCCACTGATGTTATATATCAGAGCACAGTCTACAGAGACATCATGAATGCTTCAAAAATAGCAAAGCTAAAATATTAGTCTTATTTGATACCAGCAAATACAAACATGCAACAAATCCAGAGGTAACCAGGCTTTCATTGTTCTGCTGCTCACAGAACTTTGTTTTAAATGGATATTTTAGCTATTTAGATCCCATATTCCTTTTGAACTTCCTAACTCACTATAAACAAATCAAAGAACATAAGACCTTGGAAACACGAAGTCCCAGCATCCCTTTGGCAATGGAGGGGCATGTTATTGGAACTGGGATGGCTATGAGACACAGCAGAGCACACAAATGAGACTTTATTGATTTGCCAGTCACAAGCAGCAATTTTAAATTTAGGCAGTTCAGCCATTTAAGAGGACCAAGGGTTTAAGGGGTTTAAGAAACCAGCTAAGAGAAAAGATTTTATGGATAGCTGAACCTGGTAAAAGCCAAAATATTTTACTCCTTTGAATAAAACTGCCTAATTTACAAAAGAGAAATGTTATTTAAGAACATGGTACATTCATGTTCTTCACTGTATTATTATTGTTGTAGAGATGAATGTGATGCAACTTGTTTCTTGCTTGCTCCTCTAAACCCTAGTATCCTCTTATTTCTGTGGCACCTACAGTAATTCACTGTGCAAAACCCAGTACTTTTCTGCTTATTTTACTTGTTGATATGAACAAATTGCATCTTTTTTACTTGGGAAAAGGGACAGTAATCCAGAGGGACAGAATTAAATTAGCAGCAATGTTTTATACTGAATCTGGGAGACTGACTTGTTCCTTCTAACCTAATGACTTGTTACTCCTATCCACCAGCAAACAATCTATTGAATTTTCCTAAACTCTCTACAGTATTACGCAGTTCAAATGGCAATCACTTAGGGAAGCTGATGCTGAAATAGCTGGGCTGGTTGGGTTACCAGACTGCTGTTTTTCCTACATAGACTTCTCTTTGAAGCAAAATCTGCTGGCTTTTATTTACTATGACCTGATCTGTTCCTCCACATTTGTACTTTTTGCATCATATCCTTCTACTCACATCCTCCATTAATTATACTTGCAGCAAGAGTTATTACGTGTTCAATAACGACATGTAATTTCAGGAGAATAGTAAGACAAAAAGTAGGGCTTGCTTACAAATAGACAGAGTGCAAGTTACATAAATATTTTGCAACACAGTTGTGTATCCAGAAGAATCTGTCTAGCTGGATGTCTTGCAGAACATATGGACTTCTATCTCTGGGTAATCCCATTGTAATTTTGTTCTCCAAAACCTAGACACATTGAGAAAATAAAAAATGTAACAGCAGTCCTAATTAAATGTATATTGCTTTTAGTCTAAATATTTGGTATTTTAAGAATGTTTTATGCAGGTTTAACTGATCACAATGCCAAAATGAGCATTTACTTGGACTGTGTGCATGTCATCTGGCTCGCCTGCAAAATCTTCAGGCTAATTAAAATGGGTTTACATTTTTGTTTTTTCTTCACAAGAAATACTTTCAAGATTCACCTGTCTGCCAGCCAGGAAAGCTGAATATTGTTTTTATGGAGTTAACTATAGCATTTCCTTTATGGTTAGAAAGGTCAATAGGCAAGAAAAGAACATCATCTTTCTGAGGCTGAGGTGAGGTCACAGTTCAAGAATGTATTTGAACACATGCTTGCTTTTAAATATATACTTAAAGATCAATTAAGTCAAGAGGACTTCTAGCAGAGGGCGTAAACATGGGCTTAATCAAGTACAGGTAATATTTCCTTCCCAAGCTCAGCTGACGTGTCAATTAAAGGTCAAGTTTGGACCTCTTCATGCTTTTCTGCTATACTGATACTAAACAGTTTTTCAGGCAATCATATTCAATAATTTCATAGGGCGAAGAGCTAGAATACAAACCTAGTATAGTTGGAAACGTTTGCAATGTGTCATTACTGTTGTACTGATACAGTAATCTGCCAAAGAGTATTACTAAAGTATGTACAACGTTTCATGTTATTTGCACACTGGTAGCACCGAGGAGTGTAAGTGGAGCTGTACTATGACAGGCACTGCATTACCCCAGAACAAGGAAGGATAATCCTTGCCTCAGGAAATTTTAAACCCAATGGCTCTCAGGTTTCACAAGCATTTTAAGTCAGTGTCAGTGCAGGTTGTCATGAAAAGACAAGTCCTGTAATCCCAGCCTCAAATTCTCCAGCCTCTTCAGGGCTGTTTGTGCATCTCATGCAGTGAGCTACATAAGGGCACTAATCCAGGCAAAATGCAGCCTAGCAAGGGGAGACTTCTTCAGCTTGCTATCTTTCTTCCCCCATCTGGTTTACCATGTAGTGACACTATCATCAGAGATAGCACAAACATCTCACTAGGGATCGGACAGCTTTTTTCAAAGGTAGTCTGCGCATTACACTGGCTTACCCCCAACTGTGAAACCACAGCATTAGTGCTTGACTTCGGGTAGACACATTTTCTTTCCTTCAGGAAACTTTAGAAGCAGACAACTTCTTGTGGTTTCCAACCATCAGAAACCCTCAAATATTTTGCAGCATGCTTGAAATTCATTAACCGAAATAAAAACTGTTCTTGGGCATATATTAAAGAAATCGAGGAAAAAAAAGTTACTGCAAACATGCCAAGTATTGTTAATACAACTTCTAATTCTTTCAAAGTTTATCTTATTTTGAATTTACTGTAATGTTAAAAAAGAGGCTTACTGGAACAGAACTGTTCAAGACCTCAAGCAGAAAAGCAAGTGAATATAAGTTAGTGGTTTCTGACAGTAAGACAGATTTATCTACATGCTGCTAAATTTACTTCTTTAATACGGATGGATTTATTTTAAGTCATTAGTAATTAAAAGAGAAAAAGCACTAAACCAACATATCTACTTCAAAGACCGTACTTCTGTATCCACCATCATTTGATGAGATCTGAATAATCAGCAGCTATAGTTCTCATAAAGGATCATATTCCCTGGCAGATGATGAAAATCTAAGGGATTACACCAGACTCTCCAGGTAAAGAATGTTTTTCCCATACTGAGTCCTAGGAATAAGAAAAAAATCTAAGAATTAAAAGTCAGGATCAGCAACTTACAAAGTCGGGAAACCTTAGCCCCAGTATTTGGGGGAGAAGTGAGCTTTTATAAACATTGACTTAATCCAAACCTACATGCAAATCATTAATGTTAAAGTTTCTCAAAATTTGGGTTTTCTTCAGAGACAGATTTTGATTGATCACTGTCTTTGATTAGTCATGGAATCCACATAATGGAATATGACATTTTTAAAGGCAATCTGACCACCTACCAGCCATAAGTGGATTCTGCGTACAAGTCAATACCTTAATTGCAATTTAGAAAAAAATAATTCAATTACAGCAAGCAATAAAAACTAAATTTTAAACTATTAAAATTTCTCTAACTTCATAAAAACAGTATCATTTTTCCTTTGTGGAGGACAAAGCATTACTTTTTATAGTAATGACTGCCACTCCCCTTCCTGGCATTAGGTCTCCCCATCTCCTGTTCTGAAGAACTGAAAAGTGAAAGCTTTCCATCCAGCAAATGCTGGACTTCAGGAGAACCTCATCTCTTCAACAAAAGTTGTGATTTACCAAAGCAACAGGAAACAATCTCATTAAGAGATGAGAAAGGCCCAGCGCCCAAGCCAGCACCTTAAACCTGGAGCAGCTCATCACTTCAAACAGATAATTAAGCTTCAAGCACTAGTCAGCAATGCAGAGCAGGTCGCGCTGCCAGGTCTCTCCTTGTCAACATACAAGGAGGATTCTGAATAAGCCTTGGGGAACATCAGGGTATGAAAGTGGCTGGGTTTTTTCCCCCTGGGAAACTTGATGTCATTTGGACAACAAAAAAGTTTTCTCCATGGACATGTGAAAAGAAACCTTTAACAAGTTAGCAAACTGAAAACCTAACAAACAGATCTGAATATTTACATTTGGATATATACACATAGCATATATGTATCTTGGAACAGATTTGTAAATGTTTCCACTGTGTATTGCTTGTAAAATCTGAGTCTGGAAAGGTGCCCTGAGTGCTACATCATTGCATTTGCTGCCAGCGTAAGAAGGGGGCTAATAAAATAAGTAATAGCCAGAGAACACAATGTGAGAAGCAATTTTTTTTTTTTTAAATGAAGGGAGGTCTCTTCAGGTTTATGTTTTTCAGTTTCATCCTCAAAAGGAAAAGGGTGGGTAAGAGAGGACAAAAGGAACGGCAGATGGCTCCCCAAATAATAAGTTCAGACTGATGACTTTTCACAAATGTCATTGAGGCAAAGTCAACAACAAGAAAGCCAGCACCATAGTTAGAACTATAGATGTTGAAAGTCCAGCTTATATTTTAGTGAACAACTGCTGTGAGAGAAGATGCTTCCAATGCAATTAAGATCTATTTTTAAAAGTTAATTCTTAGTTAAATGGATACATATCCACAACAGGTCTAAAACCCCCATGTTCCTGAAGCCATAGACCAATGTTCATTCCATCAACCATTCTGTGATTTAATTTTTTGTTTATCCTCATAACTATTTCAAAAATTTATTGAGGTTACAGGCAGTTCTGCAGATGCAGAAGCAAGCATTGGAAGTGACCTCCATTCTAGCCAGGATGATGGCTGGAAAGAGCCCATCAGAATCTAGCTAGCCCCCAAAAGCCCAACTTGGCCTTCTCTAAAAGCATTATAAATTGAAGTTCCCAAACTGTAACACTCAAACAACTTAAGGGCACATGAAGCACTGCAAAGTGCTCTGTTTGTGCTGGATGAAAGCTATAGTGGCCTCAGACTCTTACCTGAGCAGTGCAGTTGAAAAAGGCAGGAAGAGTTGACTGGCAGTGACTTACTCCTGCAAGTAACAGGAGTTTTCAGCCCCACAGCTGCCTTGGGGCTTCCCAAAGTGTCCCAGTTGGGTGTTTCCCAAAATTAGCCAATGGCTGGACTGACACTTCCAACACTTGTCAGAGAAACAAAAAGTCCTTCTGAGATCAAGAGATCAAAGCTGGTAACACAGCAAATGTTGAATGAGCCAAGGAGTGAGGCTAGGATCCCTGTTTGTGAGTGTTTTTATTTTTCTATTAAGAAACTCCTTCTCCACATTTCACAAAACAGCTCTCAACACTATTCCACAGCCTCCCGTCATCTCCTTCCACTGCAAAGCAGCTCGTGCAGAGCAGAGGGGTCACGACAGCAGCAACTAGGGACCAAGTTTCCTGGGCTTCAATGAGGTGAGGGACAGGGAGGGACGGGGAGCCCAGGGCAATGGGGAGCTGCTGCCGGGATGCCAGAGAGGCCCCATGTTTGCATCAGAGCTGTCACAAGAGGATCTCCCCCCCCCCAGACCCTCCAGGGCAGAAAAGGGAGTTGCAGTGGCCATCTGAAGGAGGCTGTCCCCATCAAGTGGGAAGATGGAGAAAAATGGATGGAGACAGGCCTTCTTCTGCACACGAGATGTGCAATAGCTTCTAGGCTGTTTATGACAAATTCACCTCATGATAAAAAATACTGGATGAGAGTCACTGGCGTTGTTCAACACATATACACAGGCCTATCAGAAAATTTTCCAAAGCTTCCTCACACCCACTCACATGAGGTTCACTTTGTTTGTGTGTTTTGTTTTTAACCAAGGGAAAGAAAAGACAGCTTCAGAGCTAAATATTCATCTTTCTCGATTGGTCAAGATCTTTAGATGGTTTCTGTACTTCCTTACAGCTGAAACTAGCATGCAAGCTACATTTTAAAAAATACTAAATATAAAATATTTATACAGAGAATTACACCAAAATAAAAACAGAGGAAATTATTGAAAAATAAACACTATAAAAACATAGAAGCTTCACTGTGCTCACAATGTAATAGGATTCCACGTACTTCACCTATCTGCAGGATCAGAAAGGGGATATTAAAGACTATTTCATACCGTGATCATTTGCAGGACTTTAACGAAGCATTATACATAAAAATCATTGAGAATTGCCTATTCAAATACAGAAACATGTAATGCTTCACGCCCTTGTACTATGATAGTTAACACATTAGGTGCTACTATCTTCCACTGTGCTGCAAAATACGCAAGAAGGAAAAATGACAAATTCAGGAATCTCACCTTCAAAGCCTTTATTCTCCTCTCGCTTATGCTAGCACAACTCTGCAGTGATGTCACACCTTTACGCCACTGTCACCCAACAACTGGACCTTGCTCTTCTGCCACTCTTGGTCGGTCCTGCGTTCCTGGCCCTACCCCATTCCTTCCCGTGCACTGGCACAAGCATTCCTGCAGCCAGGCTGCAAGCTAGAGCAGCAAACTAATCTGAAATAAAACAAACGCTGTCTCTCACTTGCTGTTGGATTAGTTTTACCTTGCATCAGCTCCTCAGTCCAATTCACGCACAGTTGCACATACCCTTGTACTGGCACAATGGTGGAGGTAGCAATGGAGGAATGTGAACATACTGGCAGGGGAAGGTGGGACTGTTCCTCTTGGCAGCAATGCCAGTTTACGCCAATTAAAAGCAACTACTATTTATGGCCATAATAATTGCTGGAGGAAGGCTTGTTTTTTTTTGTTTTTTTTTTAACTAAGATGTTTTTCTTTGTCTTTCTACTTTTATTTTAACCAAAAGAACACAAAAGCCAGAGCAAAAAAAGAAATCCATTGGAGTCCTTCCCTTGAGTCAATAAAGTCAGACGAACTCTTTCAGCCATCATCATTCATCTATGTCCACTTCCTTGGGGGGATGCCTTGTGGATGAACAGCAAATCTTCCCAGCTACTTTTCAAATTGCAGGGGTTATTTCTGCTACCTAAGGGGACCCTTCATATCATATTAAAAGTGAAAGCAGAAGTCTCATAACTGTTAACTGTAACAGTTTAAAAGGACTGATCTGAGATAGGAGTAGTGGAAGAAACTGATCCCAGCTTGATCCTGCATGGGACAAGAAAGTAGTTTAGCAGGCTTCTTTGTATTCTCCCTCATCGACATGTTGTTCTGTGTGTTGACATACTCTTGCTATCACTGGTAGCTACCTAGCCCTGGCTGGAACAGCTGCATTTCAGAAATTTTACAGGCCAAAATTCATGAAATTCTTGATCAGTGTTTATGTAATTGCAAAGTTGCCTGGGAGATTAAGCTTAGGGATAAGATCCAGGTCTCCAGATTTTGCCACTATCTTGCACAGAGTTGGGAATTTTTTGCAGTAAGAAGTGCTGCACAAACTGTTATGTTTTAATTATTAAGCATGCTTTTAAACTATCAAGACTTCCTTTACATATCCTTTGGAGAACTGCTAAATGACTATAATTATGACTGACCGGTTGTGATGGCAGCTGTTAGTCCAACATATTCTTAATAAGAAAGGGTGCATTTACTCATATAGTTTTCCTACGTGCAATGCTGAAGTCAGATGAATTATTTCCTACTCTGGACGAAGTCTGGGACTACAGAAAAAAAGATTAATATGATTGAATGCTGCAAACCAACACGACACTAGCAAAACAAAGCAGTTTGGTTTGTACCACCTAGAGTGGTGTTCTGGCAAGTCAAAGAATAACAACAAGGCATGCAAAACAGTCTTTCAGGCCAGATTATCTGTTAGGTCTTATCTACCACGCTAGTTTTTATCCCTCAAGAATGTACCTCCCCTTCCCCTCTGACAAAATAATTCTTACGATTTTCCTCAGAGATGTAATATACTAGAGTTATTTTTAAAGCTATATATCAGTTTGAATAAAGATTTACTCAACTTTCTGACACTAATTTCCTATATAGACATGTATGCTAGAACCATCCCCCTCCTGCAACACGGACAGTGACATAAACTTGTCATGATCTAACTAGATGCCATCAGAAAAAGGTACATTTGCCAAATTGCTATAGCAGTGAATGTAAACCTTATGTTGCAACAGTGAAGAGGTATATTTTTTCTCAGATTAATGCAGGCTTTTTTAGATGGCCATAGCAGTGAGGTAAAGTCATAAACTACTCTCAATCATAGTCAGGAATGACATGACTGACTAATAAAATCCCACTGAATTCCAGCAGACATGAATAAGAACAGGATTTGTGCAACCTTTTTGCCTTCTGATTCCAGTTTTTAGTGAAGTCTGCAAAGGATTCAAGTTCTTAGAGGTTAGAAGTTATTTGTACAGAATAATGAGGGCTCCTTGCGAACAAAGAGGCAGCTATTAGTCTCCTGCAGTGATAATAGAGCATCCTGGTGAGCCATAGTCATGTATGACTATGCAAGAACAGAGTATAAATTTGGTAGCTGAAGTGTCAGAGAAGAAAGAGGAAGGGCTGTGAGGGATTTCATCTGATACAGAAGTCCTAGAGATCTCAGAGTGATCTCTGCCCTTCCTTTATCTGTGGCCCAAGCTGTTCTCATAAGCTAGATCTTTTGATACCAACTTTGACAAGACTTGAACTCTACAGTCAATAAACCCTTGTGAAGAATACCAGTTTGACACAGTCATACAAAGTAATATCAACAGCTGCAGCTTGTCCTGAGCCAAGATGAACATTCAGTGGGTGTTTAGCCCTCTCCAAACAATAAAACCCTTGTATATGGCAGTACATCAGGCTCTCACATGAAATACATGCCCTCATCCCTGGCACAAAGACAATGGAGAGGCCACAAAACTGAAAACAGAAACACTAAAGAAATTAAGAAAAAACTTCACTAAATTCTGTAGAAATTCTTCAGAATACTGTTCCCAGATACAATTACTGAGAAACTGCCCAAATATTAAGATAAGAATGAGAGCCAGAGGCTCAGACACACCAAGCTGAAATGAAGGAAAGAGGAACAATCTGCCACCTTTACACTACATTTGGGCATCAAGGCAGAAGAGAGGGAAGAGGAGGAAGGCAAAGCACACACTGCAAATTGCTCGTGCTCAGAAACCTCTGGCTGTATGGCCATGAACATGAGCAACTACAGCGTGAATGTGCATCCAAGGTAGCCAGTTAAAGGACTGTTGTTCTCCTAAATCCCAGGACATCATTTCAAGTATTGTCTCACACCTTACCCGCTCTGCAAAACTGTTTCCTGCTCTTTCACCCAGCCAGTCCTCCACAGTTCAAACTCTGCCTCCACAAATTCTACCATCTGAGAGGCAAACGGGCTTTCTGGGCTGGCGCTATGCATTGTTTTCAGGATCTGAGCACCTCACCCAAAACATTGTGCAGCTAGTAGGAATCTGGATAGGCACTACCTATCCACAGCATATAGATATGCCAACAGGTGGAAAGGTCAGATAACTGCAGTGACTCTAGGGTTTACGCTTTGTTTTGCTTTTAAACACTTCTCAGTCTTTCCTTAGATAATTACAGGTTTCATATTCTCACCTTCAAGGTTTGTTTTCAAAACACTTTCGTCACTGAAGTTATTTCTTTCTAAATTATCTACCTGCCAACAGCAATTGAGGGACAATAGCAATTACATGACAGAAAAGAAATATACAAAATATTCTCTACTTGCATACAAAATGTTAGTTTTTAACTATTTTTTCTCTTGAAATTATAAACATGTAAGTTAACCTGCCATTTTAGAAATACTGTAAAAGTGCCTCGATGTGGCGGATTAATGGCACGGACTCAAGAAGTGGTGCATCTTGAGACCTTTATTGTTTGTATCTGAGCATATTTATACTAAGAAGTTAGCTGCTTCAGCAGTTTTACAGATATACTTTGCTAAGCCAGTCATCATGCAGATTATGTCACAGATAGCCAATCATTACACCGATCACACACGCAGTGATCATGCCTTGTTTGCTTCTTTGTTGGAAAAACGCTGTCTTGTTCTTAGCCTTGGTTCCCACTGGCTTTTGCTGGTTTATCTGTACTTTCTCAAGATGTATCATTCCCAGCTGCACCGGTGTCCTTGGGTATGCTTGCTCCTGTTGAGACTCTTCTTTGTTCGAGCTAGCAACAGTTTCCCCAGGTCCCCTTTTCCCATGGCGTGCAACTTTCCTCCGACTTAACCCTGTCATGACCCTCCACACCTCGACACTATCATGACATTCATCTAACACAAGCTTAAAATAAGAGAATTTGCATATTCAACAAAAGAAAAATAAGGGCTTTGCTATATACAAAAATGTGCATAATGCTGGCAAAAGCAGATAACCACATGCAAAGCAGTTAAAGGTAAAATTTCATTTAAAAAAAATATCTGAGGCACAGACAAATGGTGCAATTTTATTCTTCTCCTCATGATGGTTAAGGAGGGTTGCTTAGATACTGGATTAGTGTTTTTTCTCTCCAATTCTTCACCATATAAATATCAAAAATGAAAAATCTAGCAAATCTACTTCTTCCCCTAGACACCCTCCACCAGAAACCTGTCTTAAAAAAATCTTGAGAGAAGCTATCAAATACGGACTGAATTCTGCCAATATTCATCCAACATTTAGCTCGTGCCTTTGAGACCAAGGGGCTCCTGGCTTCAGCACAAGGGGTTATGTGTGAGTGCTCAAGAGCCTGCCTCAAGAAGATTAGGCCAGACAGGCAGAAAGGAGGAAGTTCAGCAAGTATCAGCCCTTTAATCTCTAATCTGGCTGCACACAATGGCTTTACCTGGGAAACATTACATCAGAAAAATTGCTCCTTTTCCCTCCTTTTATATTTCTAATCTGGAATACAATTTTCCTAGCAAGTTTTAGATACTTGCTGGCCTGTTGTGCAGGATGAAGAACAAGTGTTCAGGAAAAAGAAAAGTTGTATCTGAAAGACAACTGCGAAGGCCTTTCCTGTTCCGCTTGCAATTCTGCATGGAAGCGTTTGATTCAGTCCATTTCTGGGAGGAAGAAACAGCATGAGCTGAGCAGCGCCGAGCAGCTGCAGCAGGGCAGGGCCAGCAGCCGCTCCCGCAGGAGGAGGAAGAGGAGGAGGAGGAGAAGGCTGAGGGGGCTCTCCCCCAGCTCAGGCAGCTCCCTCAGGGCTTCCTACGTCCCGGCCCCAGGCAGCTGAGTGTCCCCAGGAGGGAGGGGGAAATGGGCAAACTGCTTTAACTTGCACCAGCTGACACTGATGCCCAAGCAGCCACCCCAAAACCATGCTCTAAATAGAAATGGAAACTGTACAAGCTCTACCTATGAGCATGAGACTGACAGGTAATACGTATTCACTTTGCGCCCTGCCTGAAGAGCGCACACGGCCATCTCCACGGGACAGAGGAGCTTCTCTCCCGAGTACTGATGTTGGCCCTTCGTTGAATAAGGCAGTGAGGACTGAACCCCACAGGCGCAGGTGAACCCTTTTCCCCTTAACCTAGCATGCTGCTGTTCCACCTTAAATCAAAGGCAATGACTGGAACAACAGCAGGGGACCAGGGCCCGATCTTGAACAAACACGTCTAGCTGAATGGAAATGGTGAATCACATTTTCTGTATTTTTAGGTGATATTTGTTTCTTTTTATGAAGTGATTTATTTAAAGCTGTTCTTCAGACTAAGCTTTTCCAGATATCATAGTGAAAAAACAAATAAAAAATGTCCATTCTTTTTAATGCATGTCAGACTCATTTTCACTATCTTGTTTTTAAAAAACCATGAAACCATTAGTTTTTGAGGTGATGCAAAACTAAACCTGCTGCTCTGAAAAGCCTGTAATTAAGAAGGCTGTAATCATTTGTCGTTCCCTGGCTTCTTTTCAAGGTGTAGGTCATTCTTTTGTTCCCCCTGCAGTATATCCTCATGGCAGCAGCAACCATGCTGATCATAAGCATTAATTACTGTTTATGAGAATAGAGAGAAGAAGGGCAAACAGAATGAAGAGAGCAAAGGAAACAGTATACAATTCCACAAAACACTTCACTGGGATATTTGAAAAAGCAGCTTACAAATACCTAACCATACAACACTGATCAGAGGATTCATCTGTTCCTTTTAAGGACCCAATCTTGTAACTATAATTCTTAATTCCTCAGTCTGAGGAAGATATTGACATCAAAACCTATTTTTAGTTAACCAATAAAACAACAAGAGCAAAATAACAGCTACAAGCAACAACAACAAAAAAGAACCATTTACCTAGGTTATTCTGAAAGTGTCTCAGAGAGGCAGCCCAGTATTTACCAACACTGACATTTACTTCTACACAATTAAGACTATCCTGCATATCAATGAAGTTCTAATGTCACCTCTTTAGGTGCTAGTGAAGGCTTTTAGTCATTTAATGACTAAATGCCTAATGTGGGGAATGAGGAGAGCCAGTAACTTGTACCATGATCTTCTAACCATCAGCTACTTCCTAGAGATTTTCACATGAAAAAGTTGGCATCTGTAGAACTATCTTCCCTTAAAAGTTTTAATAATTCAGAATTGTTTCAAAAGCCTTTCAGAGCAATCAGGGTTTTCTATACTATTTGACGCTTAGACTTGCTATTTAGCTTGCATTTAATACCATTCTGTCTGACTAAAGTGAAAGTTGTAATCAGGACTGAAAAAAAATTTTTTTTTTTAAGTCTATAAAAATTGTACCTGTTTGGCACTTAAAATAGTACAGAATGATCTGAGGCACCACAGAGCGAGATCTGTGCTATCAAATCTTGTTTGAATTCCCTATTCAGCTTGTGTCCAGAGCCATACCTAAGCGAGCCAGCTCCAGTTCAAGAGACAGGCAGCTGTCTTAGAGCAACGCAATGAGAAGTTGAGAGCCTGGCTCACTAGCTCAGGTACAAAAACATACTAATGCAGCTGTGTAAGTTTTGGATTGGTGCTGACTCATGCCAACTAGCTCGAGGCAGGGGCAAGACAAGCCACAGGTTATCTGTAAAAAATCATGCAATGCATCTAAAATGTCATAAAGGTTATTCATACATATGGTTAACATTAAAGATTTGATAACATTTTTCACTGGAAAAGAACTGAAATTTTAGTGACTGTACTAGAAGACCAAGAAATAGCACAGTCTTAAGTGTTCTGACCCATACACTTACATACACGTGGCTAACGTGACTAGCAGAGCCACAGCATTAAGAGATACAACCGACAAGAAGCAACCTAGGAGCCCAAAGCAAAACTATATTCCAGAATCTGGATTGAAACAGGAACAGAAACTTTGCAGTGTGCACATGTAATACCTGAGAAGCATCACAGCATCCCAACTCTCAGATACTATTCGCACATATGTACATAAACACATACTTATGAGACCACATACAGCTCAAGAGTTTAAACACGTGACAGTCACTTTCCATTTTGTACTCTTCTACATTTTTACTTCTTCATAGTCCTCATGCTGTTAAGAGTAAGGATGTATAAACTCTTCGCGTCTCTTGTCCAAATCGCTAATAATACTGCTACAAGACTGTTCAACTGTGTCATTACAAGGCAGCCTGAGCAACTGTAACACCTTGGAGCAATTTTGCTCACAGAAGAGGTTATTGCATTGACTGATGTGATGAGCTAGAAGCTAGGTGTCTTACTGAACTGGGTGTCCGCTTGGCGTTGCCAGGCTCCTCCATTTTACCTTCAGGGAATTTAATCATTTCTATGGATAACAGTAATGTAACAAAGCTTGCAAGGCAGATGACAGTGGTTTGTAGATTTGTACCACAAGCCAGCAGAAGGGTTTGGGGGTTTTTTTGCACTTCCTTATGTTTATATATCAGTACTTTTTATTTGAAATTGATTCTAATACAATATCATCATAGCATAAAGTAACTCCTGATTTGCAAGCTGATGTATTACTGTGACATGACATCCATCAAGAAAATAGACGTTTCCTAGATTCAACACAACAGTTAATTCGAGCATAAATTGTAAAAACATTTTACTGAGTATGTTAATCTATCATGCTAATCTTGAAACAGTAAGTGTAAAATACAACACTTACAGGCCAAAGATGCCAAACATGCAAACTGATGACAGTTTAAACTGATCTAGTTATGCTCTGCCAATTCTATCAACCATAAAACACTGACAGAAAATTAAATAATTATGGCGTAAAGAAAACATCACTATATTCTTTGTGTGCAGATAGGTTACATACTACACTAGGAATAGGCTTAAGTTAAGGGATAAAAGTTTCTGATGGAAGGATACTCAAATTCAAAACAATTCATGCCTGCTCTAGACAACTAAATCACTTCCATCTGGTAAATACTACAGTAAAGAGATATTGTAAGGCTTTGTTATGAGAAACCTGCAATTGTGTGAGAACAAATGATGAAGTTCTGCAAACAATATGGACTTCAAAAAAACAAAAAAAACCCACCCTCACAAAACCCAAAAGTCAATATTTCCCTTCATGAGGAACAAAATCCTGGAAAAGAGATGATGCCTAGCATGGTGCAGGAGGACACACATTTTAATGGTTGGGGATTGCTCCTCAGTCTTCCTTTACAAAGAAGGCAACATATACCATCTTAAGTGTTGTACTTTTGTACGTCCTTGATTCAGCTGAAAAATTCTCTTTTACTGCAGTAAAACTCAAGGCTAGGCTAGTCCATCTCATTCTCTTACAACTTCGAGCGGTTTTCAGGATGCACTCTAATTTTACCCCAGTTCTGAGAACTTTTTTTTACTGACCATTTATTGTGTCCAGACTCTCATTAAGTCTGGGTATGGATCAACATTTTACAGAAGGCACAGAAGCAGCCACATGAACCCCATTTTAACTATTTAGGGAAAATATAGACCTTCTCATAGAGACAATGAGATGCAGAAAAAAATCTGTTCTTGCAACGTCTCTGAAGTGATTACTCTTGAAAAAGTGGAATCACCTTAGTCATCAACCTAGGGACAGGATGAAGAGGTCACACAAAGCATCATCAACTGTTGTCAGGTTAAAGGCCAATCTGAACCACTTCCCTGTCAAGATTTTGCCCCATGAGTCAAAATTATTTCTTGAAATGTGAGACATTACTATTGCAACATATTATCATAAACCGGCTAATTACTCTTTTTTCCAAACCTCTAAGAAGGGCTCAGTGTGATAGATTTTCAGATTAAGGTCTTCAGGAATCAGTACTGAAAGAAGGGTGAGACTGCAATACTGGGCAACTACAAACAAGAAATACTGACTGACGTGGAAGATGTCAAGAAGATTTTTTTGGGGGGGGGGGCGGCAACGGTTTCTTTGGCAGGGTGGGAGGAGTTGTAAGATCTTACTTTAGGTATAAATATAGTTAAAAGTAAGATTGGAAAGTTGGGAAAACACCGTTAAGGTATCTAATTCTTTTGTTGGTTCTACCCCCTCTGCACACTTTCTTCTCATTTTTTTTAATATGTGGTATATAATAATTTAATATTCTGTCTCATAATATTTCAGCCATATGCTCAGTTAAAACAAAGATAAGCAGCAACAGCATGATCTTGATTCTTTTTCATATGAGTTCATGTGAGTTTTTCATATGATTTGCTTCCCTGCTGTAATAAGCTGAAGTCAGAGAGGTCTCTAAAACATTGAAAAACCTTTACAGAAACTATAAACAAATAAAGGACAAGTACTATTCTTGGCTACAAACAAACAGAAAAGAGACTGAAGGCTTCCTTAGTATCTTGATACTGCTACTCTACATGAGTTTACTAGGGCACTACAGATAAAAATAGATCACACACCATTTAGCTCTGCAGCTCACCAAAACATTTAATACAAAAAGGGAAGCACAACTTCCATGAGACTCTGAGCTGGATTTGCTCATAAGCGCTCATCAGTACCAGACTGCAGTATCAGACTTCGAGCCTTTATCAACACAGCTGCCTTTTTATTTCAGAGAAATTGAATCAAAAGAATGTGCATGCATTAGAAGTAGATGACAAATCAGAGCATCAGGAAAATAATTTCTCCATTAGGAAAGTCAATGTGGTGATTTAATAAAATGAGATATACAATCAGTCGGTATTTTGGAACACAATTCAAACTGTTAGACTAGTAGAAATAAAAAGACCTCTTGGCATTTTGATTAAAACACTTCCCAGGTTTGGGTGCATGCATGCTTAATATAAAAGGGTATCATAAAGGAAATGGAAGCTTTGTTTTATAGCTCAGGCCATCACAATGGCGACTGAATGATATACCCTTCAGGTTTGTTCCACCGTAATTTGATTTTTAAAAGGAAGCAACTGAGTATTGCTTATGGATAGAAATAATACATTTAGAGAAAATGTTATGTTGTGATATGAGTATGTGCATGCCTCATGTACTTGACAGACTGTTTGTTCCTCAATTATTCTGTGTCATCTCCAATCAGTGACCTAGTTTTCTCAAATGAAAAAGAAATTTTAATATCATTTAAGTTATTTTCGGACAGTAAAATTAAACTTGAAGCTTGACTTCATAATCTTTAGAAGACTCTTTCAACATATATTGTGTCATATGAAAACAAAAGCTAAAGGAAATTGGCCCAGCTTTGCAAATGGTTTGAGGATGATTTAAACTGAAAGGATCATACCCCACCTATTATTTTATAAATTTAAGCATCAAAAATATTCTTGCTTTACTTCTTTATTTTGATTTTGCGTTTTTTTGCAGCAACACCTACGTTTGCCAAATTAAATGGGAAAATTGGAACAGTATACAATGTGTACCTGGCAATCAAACACAATTACAGCTCACAAAGGCATGCCCAAACTGGCTTTAAATCAGTATAATAATGATCAGTAGCACAGAGCTAAGTGTAGGCCACAATATTCACCCCCAAAATACCATAAAAGCTCAAGTAGGTAGCCCACACCATGAGCTTTGTGCTGATGTTGCTGTTCTTTAATCAGTGGGAAAGCTGCACGGTATGAAATCAGGCTGGAGTATGTCTGCAAGAATCTACACGTCTGCATTCACACTCTTCTGCAAGGAATATGCAGTCTGTTTATACTTTACATTTGAATTCATAAAGAAAAAGAAGCGATGGATATTCAGTCACTGCTATGTCAGTTGTAGTGCTTAGTTCCATCTTTCTGTCGTTTCTTATATTTAATCAGAGATAGCAGAAGATTCTCTATAAAATCCCTTATAAGTTAACACAAGACACATGAAATATCGTTATATGTCTGGAAGCTAAGAAATTCATACATTTTCAGGCCTGATGAATAAACAAGAGGAAAATGCAGTAATGAATCAAAACTTTTAAATGACAATTATCTCAAAGGTCACTGTATTTATGGCATTCATTATATATTAATAAAATATGCTTAATGAACATCGTTCCAATTATGACTGCAAGATGTCCCACAGCAAATGCAGCAATCACAAATGTGTGAACAGGATTAAGTCTTTCCATAACATCCCATGTTCTTAAAATTAGGCGTGTATGCGAATATTTTGTTAGCTCCAGGCCAGCACATTCAACACACTACGTAAGTACAATCAAGCCAATATTAAACAAATAGTCTGTAAGTCAGTATGGAGCATAGCTCAAAGCTATTGACTTTTCCTTTCTTAGGACACTAAGAGAAAGTGACACTAGTGAATGTCTCAGCGCCTTTGCAAACATTAAATGACTCACAACACTTGCATTATTAACTGAACAATACTCTGAATGTGTATTTTTCTTCAAACTTACATTTCAAATCAATTTTGAATATATATGTGGTCCATTACGAAAAACAAAGGAGGTAAACAGGAAAAGAGAAGAGGTTTCACCTTGCCACAATCCATGTGGAAGTCAGATAAAAACCTTTCATTTAATTTGCCATGATCAGCACAAAGTATCAGTATTTGTCACTACCTCTGAAATGACAAGAAATAAATTGAAAAGTATTATTGTAAGAACTCTCTTTTGTGAAATTATTTAAAATATTGTCAATGCTGTAATCATTAGCCCCAGTCAGTGACTTTTTACTCATATAGAGTACTCCACTCTGAGAATCTACTATGTAAGATTATACAGGGCTTTCTTATGGTCTTAAAGAGAGAGTTTGTCATGTTTGAGATTTCTGTTTGTCATTCATGCATAATTCAAGTCAGCTTCATGATAAAACTATACAAGTGAAACAATGAAGAAGCATTTATTTAGTAGAAAAGGACCTAAAATTCAGATGAAATTGCAGCTTAACATGAATCAAAAAGAACAGGATACCTCTCTCTTACTTGAAACCAGAGTTAAATAACTAAGACAAGAGTCTTTTTCACCTGGCCAATTGAATTAATTCATAAAATTTTAAGGGGAGAGAAATAAATTAATAAAATTATGCCCATTTTAATGGAAAACAGTCATTTCTAAAAACAAACCCTATGCTTGCTGTAATTTGTTTATTGGGAAATGATACAATGAAAAGATTTGGTCTAAACCTGTAGAGTGATATTCCTCCGCAAGAAAAAATATTATATATTGAAACTCAGAAAAAATAGTTCTCAGTGCACACGTGATTTGTTTTTTTAGATCCCACACTTTTTTGAATAAAGAAACCCATAGCCTCAGATAATTAAAATATATATATATACACATCCCTTCACGCTAGGTTCATTACATCATTGAAATACTACTTCATAAAACAAAACACCGTCAGGTATAAACAAAACAACAGGGACCCATTTGAATGCTGCAATAACCACTGCAAAAAATGAAACATTCCCTGTCTGAGCACCGATTCATTTTTCGTCTGTGCTCTCAGACTCCTGTTGCTAGCCCACAGCCAGCCATGGGCCAGATTCTCTTCTGCCGCAAGAACGTTCAGCACCACCGGGGTGCAAAAACTGACTATTAATTAGGCTAAGGAAACTGCACGTATACTCCGTAGGAAATGAAAATTTATGAATCATGACTAAAGGAAACAGGCCAAACTCTGAGGTGATGAAATTGCAATTTAATTTTACATACAGATCCTCTAATCTCAAGGACATCAAATTAGTTACTTTTAAATTTGCACCTCACTGCTGTCAAGTAAGAGCTGAAGTGTCGACCAATTCAACCCAAATCTAAGGGAGTGTCTCACAAAGAAGCTAGAAGAAAATTATGTGACTGGAAAAATAACCAAGAGCATGCAAGATAGAGCAAGCAGGCATTTCTCTCATGGGCTGGATCCTCTCCCACACCTACTCCCTTGTGGCACAACCTCACTGACTTCGATGGAACTACACCTAGGCACAAAGCGACAGATGAAACAGGTCATCACTCAGAGCTGTCAACGTGCGAGTTACCAGTTCACAGTCTCTGCTCTTTAAGACGTCCTCAGATTCATAAATCACACATTTTAACTTATCTCTCGTAGTAGGCAGACCTCTGTATGGTTACCCTCTAACCTTAGTGCGGTAATAGGGATACTTGGGTATAGGAAACTGCCTCACCACAACAGTAGGAACTCTGCACAACTTCATACCCCCAAGTCTGCTGAGCTCACAGCAGTAAACGTCACAAGGCTGCTGGCCTCCACCTGCCAAGCTGGGCATACCAGACCACGTGCAGGATATATGGTTTCCTTGTATTCATGCCCCCCCTATCCTGCCTTAAGAGTAGAATAGTATGTACAACAGTTACTTGCCTCCATCCATCGCCCCTTTGGCCCCCATGAGGAACGCAAACCAAAGCAGTGGCTCATACACAATGGTAAATGCCTTGTGATGCAGCTGCTGTCAAGCAGGTGCCTATGGCAAATGCCAATGCCTTGTAACAGTGAGCTGTGCACCAAAATAACACATAAGTAATAAACAATCATGCAGGACACTCATGGTGATGATCTTAGCTAGTTGAGATAGTCTCAAAAGCTAAAAGACAGATCAAGTTAACATGACAGGTAAAGTTCTCTCAACCATGAACATCATTTGTAGACAGGCATTTTTTCGGCACTGTGTGTCTTCGCCTTATATCAATGACAGGTTCATGTAAAAGGCAGGTGCTTAGTACCAATGTCAGCTAATCTAATACCTCCTTATGCTTAAACCATAGTTAGGCAAATACTGTAGAACCAACTGCTGCTAAATGAGAAGTAGAAATTACTATTTAAACTAGCAGGTATTTCAGAACACCTACAGGTAGAATGTACTGAAAACATGGCTTTGGTATGTTATAACAGTGATAAAAAACAGTAGAGAAAAAGAGGGGATGTTTCTTAAAAGAATTATTCTTTTCTCTTCCTCCCACCTCCATCTATTTTAGGCAGCGTCCTGTTTCCACTTGCATTATCTGACAAAGTACAAAGAAAACAAGCTGCACATTCTGCAGCTCCCTAATATCTGCCTTCCTATCTCAAAAGGCAACCATATAAAACTAACATAAGCATCTGGGATGTTATCAAACAGTGAATACCCCACTGTGGTTCCTCATGTTGTGCTGCCTTTACACGCACAGTTCTAGTCTCCTCCTTGCACACCCATTACTTCCATTAATGGTAAAAGCATTTGTTATTTGGTGTTGATTGATTAACTTTAATGGAAATACTTGTACTATCACAGGAAGAACACACACCAAAGCTTTTCAAAAACTAGAGCAAGGTCTTCTCAGGGCATTGTGAAGGGAAACAGACAGATTTAATTTGCAAGATAAATACACTAATAGCAACCAGGAAATTTAACTTTTTGATTGTCTCATCTCTCTGGGTTGCATCTTTCTTGTTGAATTGTATCTGGGGTTCAACACTGCTAAATATATTGCCATATTAAATGAGTTGTCATTTAAAAGTGCTGCAAAGATATACTGGATGATCACCATCTACATTTTATAAATTACAGTACATTCAAGTCCTCTATTACTCCCTTTGGTTTGGGGTAAAGAACCTTAGGAAACTCAAGGATTTTTACAATATAGCCTCTACTATTCAGCAGGAAGAGCAGCATTACATATCTCCCTCTCTCAAACCATCCATTGTTGTATACTGACCATGAGATGTTAGCATGTAAGGCACCCAGAATACAGATCCAGCTAATGCAGTTGTGTTCAGATGTCCTCCCTACTCCCCAGGTGTTTTGGAGGCTGGTGAAGACTTGTTCAGACCACAAATCCCCTAATCAGGAACAGCAGCAAAGGAGAGCCTGGAGGCCTGAGCTGTACAGAAGAGGATGCAGACACCACAGCTCAGGTTCCAGCTATTGATATCTCCCACCCTATTACTCTACCATTTCCTTTACAAAGTGTTTTGCTTGGAATTCATATGGTAGGGTGAGATCACTCATTAATGTTTGCCTTATGATACTACTTTTTAAATTAGATTTAGCTTCATAATTAATTTCTTGCCCTGAATCAGAATAGTTGCTAATTTGATTTTCCTTTACAACTTGCTGGCTAATAAACAAAGGCAAAACCACTCAGTGCTAATACAATAACTTAATAACCATAGCACTCATTTTACTCAAAATACTTGCTACAACAGGATGTACAGATAACTTTTGCTTACAAATTAGAAGTTTGGTCTAGAAACACAAAACAATGGCTCTTCCTAATGTTAAATAGTAAATACCACTTCAGCTACTTGCCGAATTTTTCCATTAAACATTGACTTTATTTTGTACAGTGATAAGAAGTTAAGAACATCTTGATCCACTTACATGCTCCACTTACAATAGGATTTTTTATTATTTACACAATTTCTCTACAATTTTTAACAGAAACTGATAGACTAGTCTTGCAAGCCACATGCACAGAAGCAGTCCCATTAGCGCAGAGCACAACTTCTAGCAGTCACCATATCTACACTGCCTAAAGACGCTCTTTTTGAGAGACTCATCATGGGACCTTCTGAACTCCCAACAGTTACATGATCTTAGACAATTCTGTAAAGCAACGTATCAACAAAATGCTGCTCTTTCACATCACAGCGTACAAATCAGTTGTGATATATCTTTATTGTCTGATAAGGGAGAAAACATTTGCAAATAGTAGTGCCAAAAAGACAAGCTGGATCGTCCAGTCATTTTACAGGCCTACTCACTGCCACGAATAGGTTGCCTAACGATCACTGGAAAATTCAGAGAATCAGAGCTGCAGGAATTTTTTGGCAAATAAATTATTTGTTAAAACATAACTTTGGTGAAACCATCTCTAGTTATAAGTTTGAACTGAATGTGCTAAACAGCATAAAATAAAAATGATTTTCATGGGCAAAACCAGAAAATTGAAAATAAGGAGGCAACGGTGGTTTTGGACTACACAGCAACATCTCTCACCAGGATGCAAGACCTTGGTTCAGATTCTTGGCTGGCCTCATTCCAAGCTGTTATTTGAACTTAAGCCTCACATAAACCTGCTGAATGTTGTAATCACTAGTTCAAATAGTATTTCAGGGTGGCTCCTTGACTATCATTCCTGTTGACGGTATTTCATTTTGTACAAAATTACTACATGTTCTTTGAACAAAAGGTAGTGAGAGAGTGACTTTACTGTCTGCTGTCTAGGGCATTCATCTGAAAGCGAGACAGTAAGTCCTTGCTCCAGTGAACACTTCAGGTTTTTTGTTTGTCTTACAAGGCTGTATAAAAGAAAAGCCTGAGGTAATCCTAACCTGAAATGCTGTACCTGAATGCTGTTAGACCATCACATCAAGGATGTGGGTTCACATCTCATCACTTGAAGATGGGGATCTGAACCAGATTCTCCAACATACTAGGTAAACACCTTAATCATTAGGCCAGCAAGTAACATAAGCTCCTCCAAAAACCTCACTGGYTTTATGAATGGTGGCTGTACCATCATTTGTTTAGATTCCCGAAATGGAACTAAAACAACGTACATAAAACAAAGTTGAATCTTACTCTCTCATCTCTTAATCTTGCCTTATCCCCATCTGACAAAGCAAATTTAAAAGTGCTTGTTTTAACTGATACTCCATGGAATAATGTCAGTTTTCTTCTGGACAAGTGTCTTCTATATTTCATGCTCTAGATAAGAGACGTGCTAGTGCAAAACAGTAATAAAGTCTGTAATTGTTGGTCTCCTCCATTAGTTACAAGCACTGGAATAACTGGAGTTTTAGAGTGGGACTAATGCTGAAGTTAAAACAAAAGGAAAAATGAATATGTAGATTCACTGTAGTTTTGCTAATTAATTGTATTCTTCCTTTAGCTTGGAGTGTTTCATCATGTGAAAATGTGAGTGACCACTGCTAGATATCAAATGCATTTAGGAAGTAGATTTAACAACTCCATTTAGTAACGTTTTAAGCCCAAATATATTAGATACAGAGAATGCCTCCTGGAACAAAATATACACTAGCCTACATGAAGCAGCACCCAGGTATCAGAGACCAATAAAAATGTAAAACTGCAAACAAAGCTTTTAGCCATGTGAAGGAAGAAATCCCGCTAATATTTAAAGCTTAGTAAAACTGAACAAGGGGCAGATCTTCAGATGCAGCTTATACAAAGGCATTTCAAAATCATCTTTGATTTCTCTCAGGGCTAAAGTGTGGGTGGCAATTTTGCTGCTCAACGTAATGAAAAGTTCTGTAATACCTATGATTCTTGCTACAGATTGAAGTTTGTTCAGGGGTTAGTTCAAATTTGTTTAAAACTGACCCGTCCTGCTTCAAAGATAGAGGGGAGAAGTGTTAATACAGTAGTGTAACTAGTCCAGAGCGCTTTTCTCTCTCAATTTTCCGCTCTAAAGTATCTGCCATCTCTCCACAGCACACTCGAGACTGATTCACTGATTCTGTGATGAAACCTGCTTACACAGACTCTTGAATAGCTTTTTTACCCTTTTCCTGTTATCATCTCCATGATTACAGCACTGGGTCTTTTGATCAGGAGGTCATAGTAGTTTCAAGTCTGAAAAAATGTCAAGTAGTATCTAAAAGGCCCCACTTTATTTGCTTCCAATCACTTAGGAGGGCTAAGCCTTCATTTACTGACATGGTTAGGAATGTTCCTTCATTCAGTTCTTGCCATAGCAACTGAGTGAGTGAAATACTAAAAAAAGAAAAGGAAAAAAAGAAAGAAAAAGACTGTCTACATGCTCTGAAGTTTAAAAATCATTCGTGTTAATCTAGGGTTTAAAAAAATGGGAACAATCAGAAGCAGATTACAGACTGAGAAGCAAGCTATACTTCAATATCTTTATATTTAAGGAGCTTGTAGTCCTGGGGAGGCTGTTGCCCATAGTGCTCTCACATCTGACCCGAATGCCAGGCCCAGTCACCTGATGTCCATCATGAATTTCCAATGCAGGCCATATCCAGAAAGCCTGCCTTCCTGAAGTTTTCTTTTCATAATTTGGTGGTATTCTCCCACTCGGTACTGGTGCCCCCGCAACTTCTCAGGAGCTTCAGGACAATGATCACATATTTTCCAGAAAAAGCTTTCTTGACTTAGAGAACTGATAACTGTAGGGATGTGTAGAGACACCTGTGCAACTCCCCCCCTCCACATCATGGGAGGTATAAATTCAGTAAATCGCAATAAGAGAGCAGAAACACTCCCATGGACTCTCAAAAAAAGGGATGTGGGGAAACAATTATTTTCCTTATGCATGGAATAGCTTGGGAAAATCCTCAAAACAATTGAACAAAAGAGATGAAATCAGAACACACACATTATAACAAATATCACAAAGTGGAATGTGTAGAATCACAGGCTTAGAAGAGCTTAAGCTACAGGTACCACGGCTTACATACTCCTGCTGTGCAGAGCGTAGCTTTTTGGTCCTGGCCTGTTTACACTAATTTGGTTAGGTAAAATATCAGAACCTCTAAATACAAGAATGAAAGGTCCATGCTGTGGCTTCTGCCCACACCCTCCAATCTCCCCCCTCTATGTACTTTGATAGGAGGCATCGTCTCTAAATTTACTGCAGGGAAAAGCCCTCTAAAAAAACAGCAAAGAGTAAGAAGCTGATTGCACAGCTAGACAGAAACTAGCAGAAATAGCTTTTCTGCCTTTTGACTCCATAATTACATTTCGTCTTCATAAGGATTAGTAAATTTGGGGAGGCTGGGTTTTGCTTTTGTTTTTTTCAGCAGCACCATCCTGCTGACGTGGGAGCTGTTTTATTTGAAGCAGCCAAAGAGAAAAGCATTGCTCCAGCAGCGCCTCTCACCTCCCACACTACCGGTACCTACTGTACCGCACTGTGCATTCCAGCTCCCAGCAGCGCACTACAGCAGCAACGCCAGGAAACTATTTACCAAAGGAAATAACTATGATAAGAGGATAAAAATAGCCTGAAATGATGGAAAGCATTTTGTTGATAGATATGTTGAAAAGAAAGGAAATGAAGCTGTTAAAAAGATAGAACATGGAGCAAGGCACAGAAAGGGGGGGGGGGGGGATATTCCTGTCATTACAGCAGGAGATCTGGCAAAGGCCATGCATTTTTTCCTCTGCTGCACTCGCGTACTGCACTTTACACTGATGGCTGGTCGAGCTCCAAAGCAAGCTAACTCCACTTGACAGAAGGCCTATTGCTAAGACTTTGCCTTACATAGTTCGCCCATTCACTTCTCTCCCAGAACCAGTAGGTCAAAATAAACCATGTATATACCTTGCTTTGAGATGCACAGTAAACCAACCCTTGTGTACACTCTCGTGTCTCTTACTGCTCATGGACTTCATTTTCAGTACAAAATCCTATATATTTCAAACAAAACACATTCACAGATCTGATAGCTTATGGAGAGGTACCTTAACTACCCTTACAGGCTGTTTTTGTTGGCAGCCTTTCCTTATACAATGCTGTCCTCCAAACAGGGGAAAAACAAAAACAAGAGAAAAAAAAAGCCGGCCATACAGGAATAGAGAAACAGGTGCCTACTTTCTCTGAAATTACATCACTCACTCTGATGACTAAATAATTTACATGCCCAAAGTAGGGAAATAAAGCAGATTATTTTTGCCTTTTTTTTTTTTTTTTTTGAATACTGACTTTTTGAAGGTCAAAAGGAAGATGGGGCATTATTCAGTATCTTCCATGAGCAGCACCAAGTTCCATTTAATGATGTAGAAGAGAAATGACATGGTGCCTTCATATTGCAAGGCAAACTGAAGTGCGCAAAATGTACCACCTCCTGGCTGCCAAGGAACTCTAGGGGGATATACATGAGAGAGAGTGCAATACTGTAAGGTTTGCTTTCTTGAATTATCTTTTAGATGTACATATTAAAGCCAGAATCAGTTAGTCTATTTGTTTTGACCTTCTGTGAAAACAGATTCTACCAGTCTCATCTGCATCTGCATCAATAAACAGTGGTGGCAATGAAACATAGTTTTAAAGTAGCACAGCACTGCGATACAACACACACCATGTGCTGTGGTAAGCTACAAAACCAGCTTTTCCTAAATTTCTGTTCCAGAGGGACGTAGTTACTCCTCTCTTGGAAGGACTGGGCTAACTCATCAGCCCCTGAATGAGGCTCCAGAAATACCCCTCCTTCCGTCTGTGCAGTAAGCCCACAGAATGAGCTCAGCCCTAGTAAGTTATTCCTAAATCCCAATACATTTTCTGATAAAAACCCAGGTGAAGATAGTCACATCTTCCAGCACACTAGTACAAAAAAAACAAGAAAGTAACTAACAAAATGGCACGCAAGTCACCAGGAATTTATAATATTTTTTAACTTATGAGTATATAGCTGGAAATTAGCACAAACAGTGCTCAGACTGAACTTCAGGAAAAATTTTGTAGTGATGGAATCAATTTTTTGTGGTTATCCATAGGAACAACCCTGGGGGGAAGAAGTGGGGTGTTTTGCTTTTTAGACGGCCCCTGGCAGACGACCATTTCAATTCACCCAGCTCATGTGCAGAATGGCCACTCAACCAACATGAGGCAATAGTGCCATCTTGCTTACTTGTTTTCAAGTCAAAATTATCCAGATTAGGTCACAGCTTCACAAGATTAGGCAATGGCGAATTTCAAACGAAGCCCAGAGGAGTTTTACTCCTTTACCAGCCCTGCAGAAGCAACAGTGTAGCTACTAGTGGATTCAGGGAAAGCTCACAGATACACTCTCTATCAGTACCTATCCAAACGGGGCATGATTGGCTTCACCTCTGACTGCATTAGCACTTAATTTTTCAAACTACCCCAACATGAGGCGATGAACTGGGTAACTAAATCTGTAATTATTAAGAGATCAACAGCAGAAACAAAAGTTACTGTCACACTGTCAGGAACTTCTGCCTCTACTAAAACTTGCTGAGAACTTTGCTAATCTTTCTCTGAAGAAAGCTTGTGAGAAGAAGCACTATGCTGCTAAGAATAAAACAACTCATTTCCTCTAGTGGCATTTGGCATTTCCATTTTAAAAGCAAAAACACACATTACATTTTGAAACTGTTTGGAATGGCACATGTTCAACATTCACAGCTACGCCAGCTAATATTTACTGACAAATTAATGCTTGTAAGAAACCTTTTCATGTAGTATTGTTTTTGAACCAAAAAAGCAGAGCCGATCATACAATAATCAAAGTACAAGTTAATGACTATGGCTCTGTAGAACCAATTCCAACAACTTACACTTACAGTATATATCCTTAAGCCGCATTTAATTTGAATTTTCAATGTGTCAATGTAACAATAAAACAACATAAAAACTGAAAGCAGTTCCTGGACAAAATTAATATCGGAGTGAAAGCCGAATAGATATTGAATAGAATAGATACTGCTGTCCCTCGAGCGACGGACACTTAGTCTACTTTAGGAAAGCGTTCCTATTCAGGAAGGTGCGTAAGCCCATGCAAATTCCTGCCAGCAAACCCAGTGATACCTAGGTATATATTTATTTCAAATAGTTGCTTCAGTGTTTTCTTCATATCTGAGCTGTGGTAGCTGGTCCAACTGCTCAAGTTAACGTACATCACACTGATTTAACAGAAGGTTCATGCGACCATCCAAAGTGCCCGTGTACATCGGCGACATGAGCCACTAAAAGGCCACCATTTCATAGTGTGTGAACCAGGTTGCTGGACAGACGAATGTTAAATAAAAAGAATCCACATATGGACAATGCATGGGGAGGGTAAGGGGAATAGGCTGTTTCCATTTTTAAAGTGCGAAGGAAATATTGGAATATGATCTAGACTAAAATATTTACATCACAATTATAAATATTACAGAAAGAACATTCTATTGCACTATCTTCAGCCTTCCTTTCATCCCTAAAAGCAAGGCAGAATTAATAGTTTTAGAATAGATTTTGTAATCACATGTCTGTAAGAACAAATGACAAACATTTGCCATTTTATATGCAGTCATTTGAAACAGTAAAAACTTATTTTAGGAAACACTATTTTGCTACATCTACACAAAGCATATGCAAAATTTTATGCACTAAATAAATATTATCTTCAGAAGTTTATTAGCAGTAGCAGTAATATTTTAAACAGCTACTACACATTCTATCACCATGCCAAAGCGATTACCTAGTATCTTTTGGTAAAGTAGGAAAACCTATGAATTTTAATTACAACTTTTAAGGAATGGACTGGTCCATTCATGACATGCAAATATTTCTTTCCCCCTCCCATTTCAGAAAATGAGCTCTCTGGCATTCAAATGCAAGAGCTAAATATCCTACTGGTGTTAGCTACGTGATAGAAGCTCCCCTTAAAAGGGGGAGAATGAAAGGGTATTTCATATATATACTCCTTTACCACTGTTAAAACACTTCATCCATTGTCTGGCATGATGCATTGTATGAAGAGACTGTCCAGATGAAAAAGTTGCTTTACTAAGCAAAAGTTTATATTGTATAAACATTTCCATATAAAGAGTGTATATACGATTTCCAATGCCCTACTCTAAATGAAGAATGCCCTTAGCCATTGGCTTAACAATGCCCCTAATAATACAGCTTGGGTCAGTTAACATAGAGAAGTCTATGCTCTGACTATAAATCAAATCTTTTGGAAAACCCAGTCCTAGATTAAAAGAGCCAAAAAATTCAAGCCTATGTACTTAGGAGGTTTAGCTGAGTTATCTTCGAGCTGTTATTCACAGCTCTGATGGGACCTGCAAACATTTTCCCTAGGTGATGGTTCTTATACATATTAATAAGAATGTCAGGTCAGTAGGATTGAATCCTCAGTAACTAAATTTAGAGAAAGATTTTAAAATATCAAGTTAGGATGCTGTCCTGTTGCAGAAGCAATGTCTATCTAGTCAGATAACTATGAATATTTGAAAAACATTACAACTGTACCCTCAAAGCTATGCTTTATTTCTTTAAATAAAGCAATATTTGCAGAGAGAGTTTAGGATACTTTTGTGCCTGTAAGTGCAATAGAAATCAGGTTGCCATTTCTTCAGCATCAGAGTCAAAATTAGATCAAGGCTTGTGGAGGTAATAATGGAAGGAACAGATTCCCTTCCTACTCCTTTCATGGTTAAGTAAAGTTTGTTCCTTTTTTATTTTCTAAGTATGGTTAGGCGCCTCAAGCATGCTTGTTAGGATGGAAAAAGCGTGCAAATCCCAGACCTAGGACCCTGCCAAAAGTCTCTTTAGACGGTCAAGGCAGCCAGAAGTATGCTGAGAGCTTGCCAGAGCCATATTGGGTGGCTAAAATTAAATAAACAGTTAATAAAAAGATTTTGAATCAACCTAAATAAATACAAACTTATAGATTAACTGCCTTATCTGCTTTATAAAAGAGGATCTGAGACAGCAACTGAGCCCCTGAAACGCTTCAAGCTCCACAAGTTGCGCACAGCAGCTTTAAACAGAGAAGGACTTGGTATTATCTCTTCCAATAAGAGGCGGCTTACCTTTGAAAAAAATCATTCACTCCTCTCTGACAGTGATCTTTCTTCCTTTAAAACATAAACTCACTCTGCCCCCTGTTGTCAGCAAATTATACCCTGTAGCAATAGGCAAACAGCAGGACCTGAATGACTGAAATGTCAGTAATTATTTAAAACAAAAGGGAGCATGCCACAGAGGTATTTTAGGAATATATTGCCACACAGTGAAAAACGTTCCTGAATTATCATCATCTGCAGGGAGACGGACATGCTTAAGGCAGTTTATTTTCTCTGCTCAACATTTATTATTTTGGAAAAATATTGCCATGAATATAAAACCAAACGTATATAAGCAGTCAGTGTTTTGGCTATTAAAAAAGACTAAGCACTCTAGGAAAAAAAAAAAGTCAAATGCATGAAGGAATAGAAAACCAAGTTTCATCAAAGTTTAGAAGTCTCTTTGTTCCTTCACCTCTCTCTGTTTATATTGAAACAGGACAAGGACCAGTGCCATGAGTTCAGCCACTTACCTTCTCAGCTATGAAGTGAGTTTACATGCCAGTTTTGACTAGACAAGCGAAATGATTGTAATAAATCTGGCCTTACTCATCACTGATGTTTTTCCTGATCACAAAATCATGTAAACTGGCAGTAGCCATCCTCTGTTGAGGAGATGAAAAACAGATCGGCACTGATAAGTGCAAGTCAGGAAGCTTTTCTTGCCTTTCTCATGGTGGCACCCTCAGCAAAAGTGACTCCTAAAGGGACTGTGATCATCAGCGTCAATGGGACTCGCAAATCAGAGCTGCTTCTCTGACTCGCCGCGGGAGAGGAGCAGGCGGTTGCCAGAAGGGGGTCAGGCGGGGGCCTGTGTGCCCCCCGTGCGGGTGCTCCGCAGCTTCCTGCGGCAGCGCCAGGCTCTCGCTGAAGGTGCGAGCAACAAGCACCAACAGAGGGATGGCTCAGAACCGCCATATCTTGGCCAAAGCCCTGTATGGAGAAATGGTCCATACAGAAGTACCCACGCCTCAAAACTGCTGGAGCAGTTAAAGCAACAGGAGCAACCAATTTTGTGCTTTTATAGGGAAGAGCCCAGAAGCATCAGATCATTTCAGTATTATTTTATATTCATACTTATAAGGCATGTAATTTAGTAGTTTGGTTTGCTGGGTCTCAATCACAAGATGAGCAATTTGGTCATTACAGTATGGAGTACATTTGTTACCTTAGATTTTAACAAATGTGCTTTGCTAAATATGCTCTCCCAATCCACAAGTTTTATTTACCAGCTAGAGCACTTCAGATTTGCCAGCAGACTGCTCACCAGCAACACACACAGCTACAGCCAGGCACAGAGCATGAGCAAGGGCTGCCCCACTGCAGCCCGCTGCTTGCTTGCTGTGCAGCCCCACAGCCAAGCAAGTCCCTCCTTGCTCTCCATACACTGAGTGATTGATCTTTAAGTAAATCAACCGAGTTAACTGGCAATATCTATTGAAACAAGGGCCAGGACTGTATGAGAAATGAGGACAAATTACCATTTTAGCTGAAGTACAACCAATTAAAAGCAGCTTATCCAATGGATAATTAGACTCACAGTTTGGAAAGCCACCAGATTCAAGTAATTCAGATTTGATGCAGATGAAACTTAATAAAAGGATGGACCTTGGCCTTTTCCTGTAGAAACACTGTACCACACACAGAGGGTCACCTTCTCCAGTATAAAGTGCCATATTTTGTCATCCTAAAAGATCTGCTCTTTAACTAAAATGATTAATTTGGGAGAAGCAAATAGTGACATATAAACAGGACTATAAAGATTGCAATTACACATAGGTATGTTCAGTTTACTGCTGATAACACCACCAAGCACTACAATTTTCTCAATAATCTACGAAAAATCACAGATTTCTGTTTTAGAGCATTAACATAAGTTAAGCCAATGAATCCAAATCACCCATTTCATTTTATCAGGATCCACACTGCAGTAATGGCTATGCTTTAGGCACAAAGAAACATGCACCAGAACTTCAGATTTCTCACATCTCCAATAGTTTAATTCATAACCATTCAAGAGCTTCTGATCTACTCACAGCTTTCACCAGCATATGTAGGAGAGCACAGACTTCCAACTGCATTAAGACAACCAAGAAGAAAGAAACCGTTTTGGTCATCAAAAATGCTCCAGAAAGGAAAAAATTAGTCAAAATCCTAGTTTGCAGCAATTGTTAGGCACTGCTAACCAACACAGTTATCCCTTTGGGAGCAAAGTGGCTAATAAAACAAACTAAGCTGTGATAAAAATACACAGTTCCTACATCCAAGTACAGTTAACAATAATATTTGTGCTCACACGTCCTTCTTAGAATAAAATTGTTTAAATAGCCAGAAGGAATGGCTTAGTGGTCTAATCTGGAGCAGAATACTCCTTGAAACCACAGGTTTAAATGCTTATGGGGTCAATTTGCTCTTCTCTTTTCCAAGACAGAGCAGATGAATTCCAAGCAGCTTACTACATGCTTCATGGATAGCTGTGGCTTTCAGACGGTGCAAAATGAAAAAGGGGCTTTTTGCATCCTGCTTGAGCATTAGAAATCAGTTATATTTATCATAAAAAAGGAAGGTTTGTTTGTTGTCCAAGAGTCTATTTACAGTTCTTTTCTCAGCTACTATTCCTTCACCTCAGAAGTGGTTGCACGTCATTGTATTTTCAGCATTCAGCCCCTATTCTCTGCTAACACTTATAACTTTTTCTGATATAACATATGATATTAAAGCCACTGGAATTGCATGCTGTAAGAATCATACATGTGCTCAAGTTCTTAGTAAGACTGATATCTCCATATATTTATTTCTACACATCCTTGCTAGGAGACCTTTGGTCAGTGCCTTTTGTTCAGTCATATTTTGTTTGTGAAATCGTACCTGCAAAGAACTAGCAACAAAAGACAACATAATCCTGGAAAATAAACCAAAATACAATCACACTGGAGAAGTCATCAATATCTGCTTTCTATCAATCTGTGAATATTTGCTTTTAAACACCTTATTCTGGTGTTTCAATGTCTTCTGTTCTCACATGGGAATAGAAGGAATCTAAAGTATCATGACAAAACTTGCTTTGCTTTTGCCTATTGTGTTAACTCGAATATTCATAAACATGAAATATGTTGCTTTAAATCTTGCACATCATTCTTCTCTTCTGAATGTCTGTAAGTCAGCAGCAGTTCCTGTTGTTTTTCCCATTCCTAACAAATTCTGAAAAGGAGAGGCCTAGCACCTTCCAGTTCATTGGCCAGAAAACACAGTAGAGATGGATACATGGAAAATCTACTAGAGCTTTAATCCAGCATTTAAGTAAGAACCAACGATTTTTCTCTTCATTAACTACTTCCCTTTTTGCAAGCGCATGTTTACAAAGCATGCACAACAAAACAGGCAAGAGCTTCCTATAATCTTGCCCTCTTGTTCATTTGCCTCTTACAAAATAAGCACACAGCAAACTGTGCCTGATACCCTCAATAAACAATAGTCTTTCCATATAAGCCGACTTTAGGAAGCTGCTTCAGAGTAGAAGCTGAAAAGAAAGATGGTTTATAAAGGACGAGGATTTAGCACAGATCCCAGATTACACACAATCCTTACCTTTAATTACAAAACAACTGAATTGGCATCAGATCTGTACTGCTGTAAAATCTGCATTATGAACCTGGTCTCATGGGAATGGTAGCTGGCAATAAAGCATTCACAGAAGTCCCTGTCTGGATTATCATTTTTCAGACATTTGGATTGAAAACATATATTAAAAAGGAAATGGAAGAGAAGAGACACTTCTCATTTTGTTATGGTTGCTGTAACCCAAGGAGTTGGTTACATTCATTTGCATATTTTAGAGGAAAAATTAAATTTTTCAATTGTTAGACTGGTTGCAAAGTTATATAACAGTCCTATGGTGCTTCTCATACATTGTCTACACAATCTAGCACAAACACTGTTACCATCACTACCATTCCTGTAACTTAGTTTATCATGCTGCTGCTAAAGCACCAAAACAGAACTGTAGCAAGAAATATGTTGTCGCATTAGTTAAAGCCAAAATAGTGACATTTTAATGCTTCAGGAGTAGTTTTACAACACAGCTAAGCTGAGTTAACAGTTTGCATAGGTAGGGTTGGTACAACTGCTGTCTCTGCCCAACCTCACACTCCTGTTCCCTCTCGTATAGTGGCATTTTTTCAGTTAATTTTCTGCCACTTTCACTTGCCAACCTGGCTCTTTATGGGGTTGGCCAAGCAAAAGTGCCAGCCCAAGGAGTGTGTACAGGGGGGAGAGCGAAGCACAACTTTTTTGTTCAACATTAGCTATTTGGTTGACTTCGTTACAAAGGAAACGTATTCCTTCCTCCAAAAGGAAAAACCACAGGGCTGTGAATGGATGCTTATACTCAATTTTATTAGGAGTTACATTGACTCACCGTAAGTTTCGTTCAGATTCATGGTAGAAAAGGTAAGCACACCTAACAGCTGCAGGACAGGGACCATACAAGAATCAACATTTGAAATATGGAAATGGATCTAATGAAAAAACACAGACTTTCATGCTGCTTCCAAACCAGCTGTTATGAAGTTTCACGTAACCTATGGGTTTCTCATAAGTTACCACTCCAATAAATCTGTGATTCCAGGAAGAATCACAACCATTTCAGAATTCAGGTATTTCTGGTTGAAAGTGACATTTTTTGATTAGAAGTATTTCAATACAATATTTATTAATTTACTTTTTTAAAAGTTTTCCTGAACACTTTCATCTACATTTTTAATACTCTTTTTAAATAATAATTTTTGACAAAAACTTGAATGTGAGTGAGCGTACAGAACAATGCTGACACCTATATTTTGGAAATGAAAGTGAATAACCCTACAGCTTATTCAGAAATGGCAAAAAAAACTTATGAATTACCCTTTGAGAGAAAGGGGTTATCTTTGAAACCCTGAAATAAAGAGAACCCAGGTCATCGCCTAAAACATTTTACATTTTCCAAAAGTCAAACTTAAAAGTAAATCCCTGAGTATGCTGTAGTTGTTCATTAACAGCTCAGGGTTTCAGAGGAGAATGTGCTATCCAGATTTTTGTCTGGATACTATGGGCAAAGTCTCTTTTAAGGCTTATGCTTTATTGTCATGAAGGAAGGGGGATGCATTTAACATCACCTGAAAAAAAAAAAAGGCTGTGTTTGCCCTTTATCAAAGGTTCTCTAAACAGTGGGAGGAATTGCAAAAGCCACATTAAAGAAGCAAAGATCAGAAAAAATACTGATCTTCCAGTTGCACAAACAAATACACGTAAGTAAGTAACGAAGCCCCCAAAGAAGCAATCAAATAGTGGTGAACACAACCTTGAGAAAAATGGGAGCGCTGCTTAGCTGTGATCATGTCAGGCCATAGGAGTGCCAAGGTTGCCTGAGTTTTTGTCCAGGAAAAGCCAGGCAAACACAGCAGCAAGGTAGTTTGCATACTGCAGTTTGAACATCCATACTCTTTACATACCTTCACATAAGAACATTAGGGCTGCAGAACCCATCAGACAGACTTCAATAACGGTCCGCAAAATTATATTACCTTAATCAACATTAGCCTAAAATTAAACACCACATTTGAAGCCCAGAAAAGAGACACAGAAACCCTGCCTTAAAACAACAGGCATTAATCCAATATGTTATTTTTTCAGATAAAAAGGACTGCCAGGACTGTGTCAAATTTCATGCAAACTCCATCACCTATAGGGGGGAGACAAAACAAAAGAAAAACAACAATATGGACAACCATATCAAGATGAAGCTGTAGAAGGGGTGACACATCTCCCAATTCACCACTCAGCTGCAACTACCTGCAAACCACGACTGGAGAAAAAAGCAAAATAACACCCTGCCAAAATAGCTGCTCACAGCCATGGGGTTGCCAAGTTCCCTCTGGAAGCCTCTCAGATCTGTCCACAAATCCAACACATCTCAATTTATTTTGTTAAAGACGTAAAGAAGCTGTAAACTAACTGTGAAGCCTAGCCTTGGTTCCTGATGCAGTATGAAGTGGCTTGGGACCACATCTTGAACTTGAATCAAAAACTGTGTTTTCTGCAAAGCAGTGCAACAAGCCCAGAAAGGCACGGTGCTCTCCTGGGGAGGCTGTTCAGGCAGTCTGCCACCATTACAGGTCAGCCGCAGAATTTGACCTCAGGGGAAGCAGCCCTTCCGCTGCGCTTTGCGCTTCTCTTCCCCCATACAACATACCACAGGTAGAACACTGAGGGGCATTTGAAACTGCTAAAATTAAGATCCCAGCTTGGGCTCTTTAGCCATAAACCCACCGAGGGGCAGGACACTGCTCACCTAGCAGAGGCAGACCTTTTGGCTTTGTAGAAGTAATTTCATTACACAACATCAGAAGTTTCCTGACTATACATCTACACTCCTATTTTTCGGCTAACTACCCTATCCACCCTCAAGACGAGCTTTGTTTCCACGGTGATGCTGGAGGAGATCACACAGGATCACCTTTCCACCCACGGCGGCAGTCCCTTTAGGACCTAGCACAATAGCATACCCGAGCTTTGCTTAAGGATGCGTAAGCCTCTCTTTCCTTAAGCAGCCAGTGCGATTTGGCTCACTGCCGCATGCCCGTCTGCGCCCAACTGGCCGCTGAGCTTTTCAAACTGCATTTTTGGGGCGCCGGCGGTGACAGGAGGAGAGCGCGCGTCGCCAGCCGGGCCGAGAGGCCGGAGAAGGGAGCTGCGCTCCGGCTGGCACCGGGCCGGGGCCCCGCCGCCGGGGG
>NW_020451105.1:2351113-2396152 GCF_003343035.1 Apteryx rowi | reverse complement strand
TGAAAAAAAAAAAAAAAAAGGAAGAGTCGAAAAGAGGGTTTTTTGTGTTTCATAGAGACATTAAGCAGTCTAATTTCCATTTTCTCATTTTCTGAAGTATTTATTTATCAAATTAACTCAACAGGATGGCTTTATACAGGATTCCCAACAGATATATAGTGGGTAGGAATTCTACATTCACTTTCCCCTCTGTTATTTGTTAGTCATTATCTTTTATCCTGAGAATAATACAACTAAGAGGAGGAAATCACTGCATTAGTATTATCCCTCCTTCCAGCTATATACAAGAAACATTTGTGCTTCTATTGTCAAACTCTGTATCAGTCCTGCATGGACAAGAATTCATCCTACAAAGGTATTACCAGCCTTACATCGCAGTGCCCCACTGCAAAGATTCAGGCATCTAGCCATATGGATGCAGTGTCAAATGTATGTAAACAGTGCACATAAGTTTAAAGTACTGGTAATGGTGTTGTAAAGACACTTAGTTAGAAGATCTCTTATGAAGAGCAGTCAAACTAAAACATGAACAATGCTGTTAAGGAGGGAGGAAGAGGTATGACCCCTTCCGTAAGCCCTTATTTCTTCCCATCTTCTGCATAAGGCCAAGTCTTAACATGTAACACCCTAAGTCAGATGGCTAGCTATAGACATAAGTTGATTGTATTGTTTTCTTTGTTGTTTTCCTTTAGAGGAGTAATAGAGGAAATAGGAAAATGAAAAGAAAATGTTTAGCATCTAGCACCACTGGCATTTCATGTCATTGTAAAGATCTATGGTTAAATTTGAAAAATTGTAACTCACCCCAGGGATGTAATGTGACTAATGACATACAACTAAATCACTGATGAAAGCTGCTACATTCAGGCACCACTGATCAGTCATCTGCCTTTCACCACAACCCTTAGGCCACTCATAACATCAGCGATTCCTTGACAGCCTGAATTTACCACATTTCACACCTGAAGCTTTCTTTTGCAAGGTGCCACATCTTCCACACACACTGTCAAGCAGCTCAAGCGAGGATGCACTTAACCCGCACTGTACATAAGGCCTTGGGTTTGGCTAGACTGTAGCCAGAACATGCTTTTCACAGGACAGAGGCCTGGGTTCCTTCCCAGGATTTTTGTTGAACAAACACTATCAGGCTCATTTGTGAAAGGCCAAGGAGGACAATATTTTGCATGATGGTTTAGGAGGCATTTAAAAATAATTTTATGGATGTCAGCTAAATGGGGAGCTAACACAGCTCAACTTCAGTGGCTGCTACTGCTGCCTCCTCAAACATATTTGACAGGGGCTTCTCTCTGCTGTGGAGCTATAGAAGCAAACTGAAAACCAACAGGCTAGGCTACCTTGTATGGCTCAAGATTTTATTAAATTTCTTTTCTTTTGTTATTAGGTTGTATCTAATGAGCATAGCAGAAAGCTATTATCCTCACTGCAAATCTATCTTGGCAGCTGGGACTTGAGTTAAAATTTTCATTTAAAATGTAGCAGAGGAGAAATATTCAAACATGATGTCATTCTGCCAAGTATTGTGCCTTGAGAGCCATAAAATACTGATTAGCATCCCTTGTCCCCTGCCCATTACAAGTCATCAATGCTCTCCTGAGAGAATCAGTTTTTCTTTCATACTGAGACCCAATCCAGGCCACATGGTTCTAGTTTTAGTGGATGATAAATGAACACAGTTTTGTGTGACAACAATATCTTTCATTGCTGAATCAAAAGTTCAGTAAGGTTCCTTAAATATCAATCAAGGCTGCATTTGGCTGCCTGGATTTATTTCTTGGTTTTGATGCAAAAGTTGAATTCTGGATAGAAATAAAGCAACTGATATGAGTCAACCAAAAAAGAATGGTTATATTTCTTTCAAGAAGTCCTGACATGGAGGGAACTAAAACCACAGGCACAGAGCAGTTCAGTCCTGCTGGCGCAGAGGTTAGTTTACAGGTTAAAACAACTCTGCAAGAGGAACGCCTCAAGCAGGCAGCAGTGCAATCAACATCAGCTCCTTCCCCGCAGAACAGATCTTCTCCACATGAAGAATATTCACTATTCAAACTTTAGACCAGTCCTCCCCTTTAACTACTCTTTTTGGTTTTCTGCTGCCTCTCTTGTTCTCAGGAACATACCTAACCAAGCTTCCCATGTAATAAACGCAGGCTTGCTTACACAAACAACTTAGCAGACATAATGTCATAAGACTGGACAATGACCAGCCCAGATGTATTTCTAACTGGTTCTTTGTTCCTACTGCTTCCTTTGTAGGTTAGGGTCTGCATATCCACTCCTTCAGGTCAAGAATACAAACAACTGGTTGTTTTTCGCCTATGTAAGACACTTTTACCTTCAACGTTATACAGCACCTTACACTCTAAAAGATCAAAAACACTTCAAAAAGCCACCCCTCACTGTTGTCTCAAATTGCCATTGATACACTTAATTAAAACTCAGAAATATCTAGATTTCATCTTAAATCTAAGAGGAAAACTATTTAAAACCACATTTGAGGCAGAGTGCTCTGTTTTGTCTGCTCATTTTCTATTAGTTAGTTGTATTGATTTTTAGAAAGAGTTTACAGGATGAAAAACACAGAAAACAATTTGGCAGCTTTGCAGCAGATTAGCAAAAGTGGATTAAAGCTAAACATATAATTTACTAGCATTATGTGAAGCTCTACATTATCATCTTCCTAATACTTGCAAAACCCAGCAGAGGGCAGTTTATGCTCTTCAAACAACGACTAAAGAATGTATGTTCTGTGTTTCACACAGAAAATGCCCTTGCCAAACAGATCATAATATACACACCTAAACAGTAATTAAGAAAAAAAAAGCTAACAATTTAAAATCTGCTTTTATCACTCAATACCCACCTGGAATTACATTCTAGTGCATTTACGTGACAAACTGTTAATCCCGGACCATTTCATGTGCTTGTGAGTAAAACCAAACAAGAGCTATAAATGCAGTTAGCCATATGATTTAGCTCTCTGATACACAGACAAATTACACATACAGATTGTATACTCTGTCATCAGGTATTCCTTTTCAGCAAAAATGCTGGAGGGGAAAGGAGGAAAAGGATACACCCACATACTTGGCTGCCCACTGCCCGAAGCAGGATGACATGTACAATCAGTTACAGCATTTTTTAGTTGGGAAAGAGACGTGTTTTATATCACATTAGATACCCAAAGAAAATGTACGTGGTAAGGGCAAGGACAATCAATACTGAAAAGGGTTTTCTTCTTCTCTCCACAGCTGCCTTTGGGGAGTCCATCGAAGGAAGTATTTACAAATTTCAGCAATGCCTTTAAAGCTTCGACATGAGGAAAGCAAATATGCCAAGAAGGGCAACTTCATCCAGTTTAATAAAGTTGCCTGTCCTGTGCCTTCCCTCTGGTACAAACTGCTCACTGGGTTTTGACTCTTCAGTCCTCTGTGTATGTTTATAGCACTGAACATCCCAATGACAAGACTATTGAAAAAGATCATGACACAGAAAATACAAAGATATTTTACAGATCCACTGGGTCAAAATTCCCAAGCTAGATCTCCTTTTTCTGAGGAGGGAGGGAGGCATTCTCCCTGAATGAGTACTACAGATCAACTACTCTCTGGAGTTAATATTTCTTCTGTAATTTCAAATCAAATAATCTCATCTTTAGCTGGACAAAAAGTTTTGTACAAATGCTCACAGAAATATTTGTACAAAAATTCCAAGAAGAAATAACTTGTTTCAAAAAAGGTGCCAAGGTATCTGCCAATACTTGCAGCACTACTGAAATGTAGCCTCTACCAGGGTTGGGGGAGAAAATTTGCTAGCACACGCTCCAACAGACAAGTCAGGACACTTTTGACTACGGCTTCCAGATGACTTGGAAGGAACACCAAGAGAGTCTCAATATTCATGTTGAGCAAACAGAACCTTAATTTTGATACTGAGAGTAAAATCCTATTGTGGTAGAATATCTTCCAGGGTAAGATACCTGGATTGAAGAATGAAGAGCTGAGTCAACCTTCCTGGACATATTTCCTCCTGAATCAGCATATTTAGGAAACGTAAATAGCTCTAACTTGAGATTATGCCTTTTAGCTATGACTTCCTGCTGACTTTTTTATTCCATCCCCCACGTACTAGCCAAAACCACTAGAGATTCAGTGTTAGCTCCTACAAGAGCAGAGAAGGGAAAAAAGCCCTTCTGCTTTATATTATTGTTCCTGGTGGATTATTGATAAAGTACAATACTTTAGGACTAAAAAAGCCTTGAAACACACATCAAATCTTATCAACTTATGAAAAAAGTGTATAAATTTATAAAGTCCTTATAGCATTAAATAATTCAATAAACACTATCACCTCTTCTTTCAGAAAAAAATGTAGCGAGTATTGCTGTTTGTTGCAGCTGTCTCTCACACATATGAGATTTCTCAAGGGTTTTATGGCAAATGAGCACACTGAGGATTCTGCCAAAGGTTGTATTTATCACTTTTGGGCGGGTGGAAAGAGACCCAGCTCTAGATTACCTCATCATTACTCATGGATCACAGAGAATGCTATATGTCAATAGAATTCATTAACACTACACAGCTTCTAAAATAGTATGCAAGCGTTAAATATTTAATGAGTTTCCCCACTGCCTTTCTTCATTTTCTTGTTAAGGGGAGACTCCAAATAACATTTTCATCAATTTTCTGGGGCCTGAATAAGAATAAAAAGATTTTAAAAGCTAAACTATCAATATCTATAAAGTGTGAATTCTCACTGTCATACACTCCCCTCACACATTCTATCCATCTGCTTTATTTCTTTCATTGCTGTTGGAAAATACCCTTTTGTCCTGCCCTCAGGCAGAAAAACCAACTTGGGGAAATCCCAAGGTCGCTTAAGTGTGCATTCCTACCATCTGTACTTTGTGGCAACTGCCTAAGGCTCCCCAAACTTCCCCCGTGTCCCTCTTCTTCTAAGAGTAACTCCACCCATTCTGTCTGACCATGTGGCTTCCCTTTAGCAGCTTCATTAATAATTTACCAGCTGCAAGAGACAGGTCCCTTCCTCAGACAAAGAAAACAGTCTAGTAACACTGCATTGGGACTGATGAGATTCTGCCAGGACTGTGAAGCCGAGAGGAAAAAAATTATGAATTCGGTGCATAGCAAATGGTAAAAATACAAAATTAGGAGTAGATACAGTTATTTAATTGGTACTATAGACCAGGAGAACAGAGACTAGCAATCAGACCTGAAGCAGACATACATTTAGGAGTGCAGCTTGTCACAGCTGTCAGTATAAAATAAATTTACAATGTATATTTTTGTGAAGCAAATTACTGCAGTATAATTTACTACTTTGAATGTCTTAATGCTGAGAATTTGAAAGATTCTCAAAGAGCAGATTGCTTTGTGGTTATTATTTTGACAGTAAGACTGTTATATTATTGTTTATAACCAATTAGAGAGTACTAATTACTGTTTTTACTGCTTTGTAAGTTCTGAAAAAGAGTGGATAAAGGAACGAGAACAAATGCACCAAAACAAGCTATGGAGGGGGAAGCAGCAGTTTTGATTATTTAATTAGGTTGGCTAAGAGGTTCTTACAAATTGCCAGAGATGACAGACCAGGGAAAGGGAAAGTGCGACACCTCCATTTTGGCTAGACACTATAGACAATACAAATGTTTAGTTCTTAATTACATGGGTTTGGAAGATTGCTACAGGCTTTGACCTGCAGATCCCATCAGATCTGCTATACTAAGTAGAGTTGGAGTGTGTTATTATGTGCATGAGAGACCATCAGGAAAACCTGGAGGAATTGTTTTTGCTTCAGCAGATGGTATGTTTCCCTCAGAGCAGTGACCAAATGTCCCAGCATGGTGTTAGTATGTGTTGCATCCTTGAGTGAAATATCTTTTTAGGATGCACAAATTATAAAGAGATATAAAAAAATCTTTTATAGTAGTACATTCATTTAGAAATAAAAGCAAATCCTTTGAGGTGAAACATCCTTAACCTCTACAGAAGGCAGATTGTAAACTATACATTTTTCAGCTCTTGCAGACAGAGCTCATTTGCCCAAGAAGCACTTTCCATAGGAAATGGTTTGCTGCAAAAGAGCAATGTTGCATAAAACTGACAGAGTACCAAATCACATGCTCAGTTTGATTTTATTATATATATAGCCAGAAGCTGTCCCCAGCAAGCAGGAATATAATAACCCCTAGAATATCTCTTTATTGATAGCATGGATAGAAACATATTTTTTCTGACCCTTTACTATTTAGGACTTTAAAGAGATTAACCAGCTTTCTGAAATAGCCCAAGTTAGAAAACAGACAACAGATATGGTTAGCATAGTAGTGCAGTGAGGTATTCCTCACAATATCCTCCAGTTAGTCACATAGTCAATACCTATTGGCTTAGACTAGACTTTAGGATTTAAAAACTGTACTGCAATAATCCATACTCAATGCATAAACTGCCTTTGGTAGCTATATCAAATTTCATGCATTACTTATACTAGCCATGTGATTCATGCAAGCCAGATCCACTGTCAGACTTAGGTCACACAGCTCCTTATAAGGAGCCCAGTCCACCTTGGCCCTCCAGCATGCATAATTAATTCATTCTGCTGTGGAGAGCAAAACACAGTCTGTGCCCAAGGATGGAGATCTATATGAAGGTCACCTGCACAAGGAGTAAGCTTTTCTCTAGTCCCCTACCACACTGTGGTGAACATCCCAATCAAAAACAACTACGTTTGCCCAGAGCACAGTAGACAGTAGTATTTAGGGAGAACAGGGATGATCATCCACTGCTGGTGCCACTTCATCCTTCCCTCGAAAGGAGCAACAATTAGTTAGGAACTTTTGTACGCAAACAAAATCCAAAACCTTGTGGTGGGAACTGGTGCCTTCACTACCACACCAGCATATGCCTACCTTGAAAGTCTTACTCTTAGTTGGCTAGTGTCTCAGACATTTTACTAGCCAGTCTCTGGACCTTCAGTCTCCCTGCAAAACAGTCACATTTGGCTTGTCCTGGAGGGCCTCTCTAAGAGAAAACAGGTTTTAACTAGGTTAGTCCTCTCATGTTGGCTAAGCACTGGGCCAAGAGAATGATTTTGGTCTTGAGGTCATTAACTTTTTTTTTTTTTTTTTTTTTTTTTTTAAGATGTATGGCACTTTTAATTAAGCTGGTCTTCAACAGTTTCCAGTTATCTTGTAAAATTAACACTGACAACATAAATTAATCAGGCAGCATCACCTGGATATGGTATGCCTGTTCATTTTTGTTCTTTGTGTATAATGGTACTGTGTATATTGTTAAATAGATGCATACTATCAGAATGGTAAATAGACAGACAAGCACTACAAATTAGTCAGTAATTGTTTCTTTCCATTCCTGTTTTTCACAAGATGCATTGTTTTTGCATTATCTCAGGAAAAGTAAAATTGAATGGAAATTGCATAGGGAACTCTCCTTGGCAGCAGATAAGCATGCAAGCTAATATTGATTGCACTGGTTTCCAAAGCCCATTAACATCAAATGAATGCAACTGACCTTGTGAGCTTGCAAGAGCCACAAAAAGAAGTCACTTTAAGTATAAGATTAGGTAAGTGCTATGCCTCATCTTAGCAATTTAATATTTACATTTCTTCTTTACTTGGTAGCACACCATAAGCACCAAAGCTTTTGGTCTGTTATAGAAGTCAAAAACAAATAATTCCTTCTGTTCTTACACACCGTGGCTTCTGTTTCAATGATCAAATACTCTTTCATGCTACACACATTAAAACAAACCGAATACCTATAAAATGAATACTTTTTTTTTAAACCTTTTAAAGATCCTTTACTTGGATTTTCTGCAATTACTTCAAGAGAAAAAAAAAGAGGAAAACCCTCTAATCTGTGCACGAGTTCAGGTTGTCTGCTCTTGCCTCCATCTTTTAAATCCATAAATAAGGATTTATAACACAAAGAGAGGGAGGTGATTTCTGCAGCATGGACTTAAGACACAAACTCTGGCTTAGCTCATTTCTGGAAGTTCATTTCACAGCTGAATTCCTTCTTATTACTAAGTTTTCATTTGGCCATATCTGAAATTGTTTAGATCCACATAAATCTGCAGACTTGATTGGTACTACAGCTCTCTAACTACTCAGCTGTGAGAGAGATCTGTGGCTCCTCACTGCTCAAGCCTGCACGTTTTAATCCTAGTTTTCATCAAAAAATGTTTTTTAAAGACATGTATCATGCAGTTTTTTCAAAAGGAACATGAAGCCAACGTTCTGGTGACTTACTGAGTTTTTCTGTGATTAATAAGTATGATAACTTGTTAATTAGCCCGCTAATCACTTTCTACACCTATCATCACAGTTTCAAAAAGCAAGCAAGTTATTGGACTACAGACCAAATCAAGTCAATGTCCATTCAATTCCACAACTACTTCCACCATCTTCAGTGAATTTTGACTGAGGCTCCTTTTTTTTTTTTTTTTTTTTTTTTTAAAGAAATAGGGCACTGTACAAGAACACAGAGAGGCCAAATGTCAGTGGAGAAACTGATCAGCCAAGGTAAGATGCATAATTTCACACAGAGCTTCAAGATACAGAAGCATTTGTATCATTTTTAATATTACGTTAGAGCAAGAACAGCATTTGTGTGTGTTGTGGGAAGCATTCTGAGAAGGACTAAGGCCATGCAATTTATGTAAACGGCTAAGGCACCTTTCTTAGAAGAACACTAAGTTGCATAGGCATTTTACAGAAGTAGTGCTTTCTCATACAAGCTAACCAGCTGACTGCCAGGAGACTGCTCAAATAAGAAAGGTGCTGTGGTCTGAGACCATAAACATTGTGTATAAGCAAGATACCAGGTGGCTTGCAGCTCAAATCAATGATAGGTGTCCAATTGTTACAAAATAAAATGACCCACTGAAGAAAATGGTTCCCATGGGGACCACAATTCAGCGAGACATCTTTTCTTCTGGCATGTTCTGCATTTTAAGTCCCTACAGTTGCTACCACAAACCTGTCAACCTATTCCCACATGAGAACAGATGATACTTATCTGCTGAAAGCACCTACAAACTCGTGAGTAAGCATATTGTGCATATTTGCTACAATTTCTTTTCACCACATCAAAACAAATGACCAAATTACAGCCCTAATAAATTACTTTCATTAGCACAGCATGTCTACTCTACATTTTCATTTATAGATATGAAGGAAGCAGAAAACTCCCCTGCATTTCTCTGTTCCAGCTGATATTTTCAGAGATACAACATATAAATCAGGTGCTTAAACTCCTAGTATATTTAAGACTAAATGGTGGAAGCACATTTGACAATTTTTCCCTCTACTTTGCAGGAAAGTAATGACCCTTCAGATTCAGTCTGAATCAAAACGATGGTGCTCACTTGCCTTCTGTGCCTTGAAGCCTTTCTTTACTGCAGCAACATAATATGAAATAACTCAAGGTATTATAAATATATGCTTTAAAAGGAGTAGATTGGCAGTTGCTCAAATTGCCTGAAAAACTTCATGCTCACCCTCCAACTGAAGAATTAGTGTCAACATACAACTTGACTAGATCAAATGAAAGGTGCCCTAAGAAAGTTCTTCGCAGAAATTTGGAAGTTTGGTAGAAGTTGACTGTAAATCAGATGAGAAAAGCAATTTCCCAAAGGCCACAGTTTCCCTTCCTCCATGTTCAGCGCTAAGGATCAAGGCACCACATCCATACCTCTAGGTCAACTTGGTTGATCACAGAAGCATTCTTTCCCTGTAGGTGCACCTATGGGCTGCTGACAACAATAAGATTTGCCCCCACAAAATGGAAGAACAGATATAGAATTCAATATAAAGAGGGAAGGAAAAACAGTTCTGTTCCTTAAGTTAAAACAATTATTAAATCATTACAGAAAAGTGTGTTCCTTTTGCTACATGACAAGGCAGCAATGCTGCTTTGTAGCAAATTTCAGTATCTCAGTTCATGAGACCCACACTTGGACACTTTATCTCTGAATGGCAAATTTTTACTGCTATAGCCAAAGCATTTAATTCCTTAAGTAGTCCCACTGAAATCAGACTGAAAAAAAATGTGAACTGACTCCTATAAAATCACTATTCAGAGATTACACCTATTTGTTGTTGGGTGATTAAAAAGAATTAAGTACTAACAAATAGATCATTTAAATAGCTAACAAAAGTTCTGTGAAGCAGTTCCTGTTTAGAAAAGAGTATTTCAATTAGACTGAACTTTCTTAATATGCAGAGTTAAGCTAATCTTCTTTACTCAGGAACACAGCAGCTCTTACCACATGTTATGGCAATGAACACCAACAGTTCAATGACACAAACAAGTCTTATCTCAGAACCATTGCCATTGCTGCTGGGAATGAGTTAATTGCAAGAACAAATTAAACATTAATCACTGAAGTGATTTAAATTTAAGATGTGCCTACTGTTCCTTTGTTCATTTTAGCATTAGACATAGCTGTTCAAAGCCATTTAAAACGTATGCAGCAACGAGGCAATGAGATTAAAACTAAGCTGCAGTATTTATTTTCTTCCTGCTCAGCTACAGATATTATAAAATGGCTCCTCTTTGTACAGAACACACTATTAAATTATTTGAAATGTATATTTGATGAACATTAGAAATAGCATTACCAGGTTGCATATGGATTTGTGCCCTACATGCCCTTCCCTTTTCACCTCATCTTCTGCATGTTCTCTAACAGGCAGTATCTTCTGTAGCCAGACACACACGCACCAGCACAGGTGAGGCCCGGCTTTTGGGTTCTGATCAACCAGAACAAACAAAACAAACAGCAGCTGAACTCTCCCTGCCTTACCTCCTTGGAGGGACTGATAGACTTTGAGTCTATTCCATCTATCAATTTGCTGATTTTTCAAAACTTTCCTGAACTTCATTAACTTTGAAGTTTCTACTACCCTTCCGCTTATGGCTAAACTGCCTAAGTGGTTCAGAAGTTGTTAGGTAGAGGGATGGTCAGCACAGTTGTCTGACTTCTGCAATGAAATGTAAGCAATAGTGCCTTGCAATAACTGTATGGGAGGCATTATTTTACAGATAATTGTCTTGGCTTTCAGGTTGCCTGATTTGCACAAAAATCGGACAACAGCAGAGAAGCAGAGTAAGAAAAGATTCTTGCTAAGTTTCATCATTGTTTACTGCCCTAATCCCCTGATAAGCCTTTTCCTAACTATCTGTCACACTAAGAATGTGAAATATGAAATGCATGTTGAAAGTATTTATATTCAGAGTATTTAGGCACCTGGATACAGTTATGGTGCTTGTAAACTTGTTGGAGGAATATAAATTTTACATAAAACATTTAGGAAGAAAAGCATGTCCTTCACATGCACACATACAAACCGTTCTTCACTTGTTTAGAGGCTTTTCTTTGATCAGGGCATCTTTCAGACTGAGTACTTCAGCAAGTATTTCTGTTTCAGAATCTCTCAGAAAAATACCTCCTTCCAATCTTGTTTGGTACCCCTGAACCATTACGAGACAATATACTTTTGCTCAGCTCCTCAGCTGAGCTACTCATCTGCTCAGACTGAGTACACTGGATAAGAATATTCTAATACAATGTATATTTAATTTTCCTTCTCCCTCAAATATGCAGTATAAGTGAATAGCAGCTTACAGTTGTACTGTCTTCCCCCCAGAGATCTAAAAATGTTTTTATAAAGGGGAATTTAACCTCAAAGTGCTTCTGTGAATGAGATGCAGCCCTCAGTACTTTTTGCCATCCCATACACAATGAATCTATAGCAAAGAAAGATCACATCAAAGGTCAGACAGAAGTTCATTGATGTAGCTGAAAGAGTCCTACATTTTCCTCTTGCACTTGAGGCAATAAGTATTATGAAGCAATTTTTATCAAGTATGAACTATATTCAGATAAACAAGTCTTATTCCAGGCCTTAAACTATTTCAAGCTACAGAGACCTTTCAACAGGAATTATTTCTTTCAATAGAAGTAGTGGCATTTGAAACTAAGGAAAAAAAAATTAATTTGTACTTCCATTATTGAAGAATAGCTACCGAGAAGAGGTGTCCACATCTTTCTACAGGAAAACCAATGGAATGTTTCAACCAGGCTCATCTTCACAGGATCAGAAAGGATTATAATTAGCTCACTAGCAACAACCCTTCCAGCAGTATAAGCTATCCCATTTCTACTGCAGCCAGTTTTCTTCAGAGAAGGCTCCAGTCCTACATACTGCAGGTAATGAGAAGCACCTCAGATCAACTAACCCTAAAGAAAGGAGATGAGCCCAGCATAGAAGAGGCCAAAATTTCAGAGCCCAGATAAATACCTACCCAGAAGTAGCCCAAGCATAATTCAAGTTACTCAACAATGTTTCTTGTAAATAGTGTTTTAATTCCCAAGAATTTTCTCTATTTGTGGTTTTTCTCTTCGTCTCTCTTTTCCTTCATTAGACAAATATTTATCAAATTAGTTTCCCACAGAAAAACTTTTGAAATTTTTTTCCCTCCTTTTTCCTTGATTGAGATCTCTTTTCTTGAGTTAAAAAAAGTCAATAGTAACAGATGCCATAAAGCATTGATACCCACTCCCAAAGTTCCCCATAAGGTCAGGTCACAAGGGATTCATGAACTAATGACCTTACCTCGCACAATTAATGTGCAAGGATGAATAACCAGATATGAACAAGAGTATCATTCATTATTATTTCACCATCAGCAGAATTGCTAATTCTTCAAACCATAGTAATGTGTACTTGTTTGCATTGCCACAACACTGCATTTTAAATGTCAATAGGGAATGAAACTCAGTTTGTGAATCAGCAGGCACTGTGATCAAAGAAGTCAGCTGAAACTGCTGAACCAGGGTTTATTAATAAAGGATAATGAGAATGCAAATAAATTATAAAATGGGTCTTGTTAGAGCCAAATTCCCAGAGTAAAATTTTAAGCAATGTTCAAATGATTATCCATATAATCAGGAACATACAGCCAAATACAAACGGCCTGATAGCCARCTTCCATACAGTTAACATTTTAAGTACAGACTGCCCACATGCTTGATTTACCTGCATCAGAGGAGTTAAGGCAAATGTGCTGAACCTAAACATATAAGTATCTAGAGCAATTTAGATTTTTCTGAAGGTTCAATCCTATATTATGCATGAAGAATACTAACAGAGACAATTTGAAACATTCCCCTGCTGCGCATACACACAAACTATTTTCTCCAACGGGTGCTTCACAGATCCCACATGATGGTGCATAAAGTCCATTTCTCATATGCATCCCTTTTCTTCTGTCCTTTTTAATACATGAGACAATGGAATACTCTGCACTTACACGTTCAAAAATTATTGAGTACAGTATTCAGAACTTATGAAAAAATCTGCTTTCAGAAGCAACAAAAATATATTTAAAATAATGGATTTTTACAATTATATAAAATGGGTAAAATCTCAGAGATTTATGAAGCCATACAACACTTAGGGGATCTAAGCAGTGCTATATGGTCGCAAGACCATGAAGCTATATGGTCTATTTCAAAGAAAAAAGTTCTCATCTACAACAAGGGCAATGCAGAAGTGATTTACATTAGAGTTTTAGAGCTGCAAAAACTAGAGCTGTTGAGGCAGTAATCACAGAACCAGCTCTTTAATTGCCACGAGCCAGTTAAAACCCACTAAAGTCTTAACAAAGGAGCTACATGAATTTAGAGCAGTAGATATTCTCCCCAATATTCACTGAAACATAGTACTTTGAGGGGAAATAAATTCAAGCATGTATACTGCATAATTTTCATTTAGAAAAAAATATATATTTTTTTATATATACACACACAGATAGATAGATAGATAGATATACACACACACACACACATACACACACACACACGGCCTCCAACAATCAGGTCTTGATCAGATTGGATATTAAGGCCTGCATCTAATTTTAAGTACTGTAACATTTCATAATGCCAATGGCTCATCCATTCAGGCTCTGCACACCTTTACAGAAACAAAGTCAAATACTTTGCCCATTTCTCTCATTTTAAGGTATTAGCATGGAGATGGTGGGTCTCAATAATCCAGAATAAAAAGACAATCAACACATGCAACAAAACCAGAACCCCAACAACGCCCAGACAGTCGAAGGGAGCTCACTAACAGCTTAGAGCTGTTTAAAAACGCAAGGATCTGCAGAGGAGGCGTGGAACACTTCCACAGCGTAACCAAGTAATCCAAAGAATATATGTGGGCTAGCTTTACTAAATTAAGTTTCTTTTCCCTTCTAGATGCGTGTCTGATAGCTTGCCTTGCACATGGCAAGCAATGCCTGCCATTTTGAGAAGTAACAGTATCAAAAACACAGCCACTAAGACTAATTTTATATATTATGGAAGGAAGTTTAAAGAGGTATCCCATGTGTCTTGTATGAAATGCTGACCTACTGAAGTCATGTATCAACTACAAAAAAAAAAGGCCATGATTTCACCCAGGTCTTTGAAAATAACACTCATAAGTTTAAACCAAAGACTGCAAAATATTCTTAAGAACTTTTACTACTGAAGAACTTACTGAGCTATACTTTGCTTCTGCCTTGCCTCCTGCAGTTTCCCTTTTGAGGTTAGTATAGGAGGAAGACAAGCGTTTCAATGCAGGCAGCAAACTCCCTTCAAGCACCGTACTTACCAGCTTTTATGCTTTTAAACATATTTATTGAATTCTTATTTACAGAAAGATGATGGGAATCTTCAGGGTTACAACACACAACAGCTGTCTCTGTAGAGTGCCAGCCTTGATGTTAACAAGATGATATTTGACTGATTAGTATTTAAGTAGTATTAAAATTGCACTGAATTATACCAAGATTCAGATTTACAGTTTTCATCAGATATTTTACGGTTCAGCAAAGCAATGGGGGGAGAAGCGGGGAAAGCCTTCTATACTTTAGAAAATTTATTTTCTTTTATTAATGCAGAAACACATAATGTTACAATCACATTTCACAGACTACATACTCAAACTAATACTAATGACATGCATAGACTAATTTCAAGAAATCTGCAACTCATTTTTTCCATTTGGCTGATGTGGAAACAGCTGCCCAGCCCACTTGAAAGAGTCCTCCTGTTCAGACTGATAGCCAAAAGCAAGCCAGAACCGGCAGACACAGGTCAGCACAACAGCACTGTCTGGGGGGAGCCCGGGTGTTGCACACTTCACCCTACTGAGGGGTGTCCAACAGGTGATGGACGGGAAACATCCCATTATGCCTGAGAATGATCCGGCGGGCTAGTGGAAGACATGGGCCACGCCTTCAGGGTAGCTGCAAAAGGCAGAGGAGGAGTTTGATTCCACAGAGCTAGGAATGAAAGAACTGCACTGCAACCGCCACTGATGAGACTCACAGGACCGTATCAGATTCAGAAATAAGGGAAATCGAGACATTTTTCAAATGAGAAGAAAAAGCTAAGGCTGGCAATACAGTATCCAATTTCTATATACAGCTGCAATACTGATGACACATGTCATGTCCATGTCTAGAAGTTTTTCCATGCAGAGAAAAGTTACTTTAACACAGTACAGCATGCCCAATGACATTAACATGGTATTTAAATTTATATTTATTTTTACAGGTATTAACATCCCCCTGGATTCAACTAGAACTGAAGATGCTTAATACATCAGACTTGGAGCCACCATTCCATAACATGAAAAAAAAAGCTTGCTCTACTAAATATCCACTACATAATCTTTAATTAAACAACTACCATAATTTATGTTGTTTCTCTGAATTTCTTGTAACTGGATTATTTTAAAGGTAGGTCAAAAATTCATCTCAGATCTCAATTTCATGACCTCTAGTGAGTCAGAAGGAAAGACATGTTATAGAGTCCAAATCCACACCCAACCTAACTTTTGTAGCAAGATGACAATGCACAGCAGGTCACATTATTTTCCCTGGGAGTGTGTGCACAGAGTTAGTGCTGACAAATCTGGCTTATTTCTATAGTACACGATGCAACACCTGAAAGTGAACTTCCCCCATATCAGAGAAGCACAAGATTAGACTTCTATGACTAAGAGGCAAGCAATAATTGTGGGGACAAAGGAAGAGGTTCCCTGTTCACCATCTCACTGCCTTCGAAAGGATGCCTATGTTTATTTCTTTTGCACTCACTCAGTGGTAACTGCAGTATATATAACCAGAATGTCTGAATGACTGGAGAGGTGCAGTGTTTCATGCAAAGCCAAGTACAGCAAATACTGGCGAATCCCTGGGAAATCCTTTATTTCTACTCTAGCTATGCAAAAATCCTCGCTTTGTGGAAAATAACTGTGCTTTTTCAACATTTCAAAATGATCAATGGAAAATTACCTGTTTTACTCATGCTGGACAAATTATATGAAGGTAACATTTATTCTTCATTGTAAAAATGCCTGAAACATTGTAGATGTAAATGTCACTAGATTTGACATTTATAATTGACTACAGTCACATTTACCATGCTACTGGCAGTATTACCTATTCTGCAGTAGAGGTAAGTGGTAAGATTTTGTATGCTACTATTTCTTAATGCTTCAATGACATGGAAATAATAATGGTTCCAACATGTGATTTAAAAAAATAAGAGCTCTGTTTCCACACGCTGCAAGTCCTGGATCTACCTCCTTTAAACTTTATTTTTGAAATATCAGATGAAATTAGAAAAATAGAACTTTACATCCATTCAGTCCTACAATTGTTTAGCCTTAAAGAGAAATGGCAGACAACTTTCATGAGCCATTTACTGAATTTATTCCATATAGCATGAAACTTAATTGTTGCCCTAATACAGATAAACTTGGGTTGTAATCAGGCAAAACCATGTGCATGTATCAGAAAAGTCAAGATCGTAAATGTTATGTTAATGATAAAATTGTCCAACTGTTCTATTGTTAACAGAAGCGCAATAACAGTTAATTTTGATGGAATGATATCTATCCTCCACAATTGTCCAAGTCTTGCATACCTCACTAGTAAAAGCTCCCACTATTTAAAGCAATTTGGCTCTAACAGATTCACCCTAGATAATATAATCCTTTTGTAGCACCTTTTTGCTGGGAGAGCTCTGTCTTTTTTTCTAAAAAGACAGTGCTTATAACTATAGTAGACCAAATAAATAATTAAGACAAAGCGCAAAAGTTGAAATCCACTAAAATACATTGGAATATAAAAATTGCTTGTGCACTGGAATTCACTTGCCTAGTCTCAAAATGTACTATTTTATCTACCATTTTCATTGCTGATGAGGTATACAGTTGTCCTCAGGACAGTGTTAAATGCCAGATCTCTTGCTGTCACACATAACACACCTAGAGCACAAACAGCTAAGCTTCGGTTCCAAAGCCTGACGAGAGTCTTCAGCCTTGCAGAGTAATGACAGAATGAAAACATTTGCATAAGCTTGTAACTTAAGCAAGCATAATATGGGTGAAGGGGAGGAATGCAAAGCAGTTGTTTTCACTGAGACAGTTCTTCTAAAACAGAACTACATCACAATATTCAAAAGAAAATACATGCCCTGGGAAGTCATTTGTGCTAATATAGTTTAATACATGTGTGCCTGCCACATGCTTTAAAATAATTATCCTTACCTTCTACAAGCAACACCAGTGCAAGGAAATTCTAGTGCAGTGGCAGTGCTGAGAATGGCACACTAATCCTGCAAGCAGAGTCTGCATATGAATGAGCCTTGCTTTCATTCCCAAACATTTAACAATCCTCCATAAATGTGATGAGCAAGAGCATTTTATCCAACACTGCTGAAATCTTAACTATGCTTTCTCAAATGCCTACAGTTTATACATCAAAAATTTTCTTTGCAAAAACAGTAAAAATGAGTGTTTGTTTTTGTCATCACAGGGTACAAATTTGAAAGTGTTTCAAGCTAACAGTGGGTCAATATTTTCCACATTAAAAAAACCAACAATCATTTTGCAGCTGCACACACCACTAATTTGTATAAGACTAAGGTTAGATCTGCCTGGCCATAAAGTAAAATTAATCAGCAATAACACTGAAATTGCTCCCTCTATATTCCAGAACAAAACCAAAAAACCTGCCACACTGCAGCATCTTCCTCCTACTTTCCACTGCAATAAACTCCATCCAGGCCACTTGTACACAGTAATCTGTTCTTTAGAACTGTAATTGCACAGTGGGAAACTCAATAAACCTATATCTTATCTGAAAGAGAAGCTGGTAATTGCCTGAAGGAAATGGATCTTGCTACGGAAGGATATAAGACAGCGTCAGACATATTGTTAACCACTCTGATAACTTATGCTTTTTTTTTTTTTTTAATAAAAAACAGCAGGACTTAGTGACAAAAGGGAAAGCGAGCCTTTTCTCTTTCTGATCAGAGTTCTTACTCAACTTGTTCCCCCACACTGTCCTCAGGCCAGTCCTGAGGTCTCACTGATGGCTTTGTGTTTGGAGAGAAGTTGCACAGGTTTTTTGTCAAATTCCCCTCCAGAAACAAAAGCAGTGTGCGACTGCCCAGACTTGTGTGTGCTACAGGGTGCAAAACCACCAGCAGCAGAAAGGTGAAAGGGAAGAGATGGAATATGTCGTTACCTTGCGCAGGCAAGCGACGTTCTGGCCCTCATGCTATGAGGTAGAATCACTGGCAGGAGCACAAACAAAGCTCAAAGTATTTGGTAACAAAAGATAATACACACAGATTTTATTCTTAGCTAAAGGGTTAGTATCAAGCAGAGATTTATTTTAAAAGATTGCAGTTTACTGGGGGGGGGAGGGGGAGGAGAAAGGCAGCTAGCAATACCTACAAGCAAAACATTTCTTTTTGGTCAATATAAAACCCTAATTTAAAAGTTATTTAATATTTTGGAAAATCAACACTGCAGGAAGAATGCTGGCAGATCAATACATACTCTCACTATCAAACTAATCTTCCCTGACTTCTGAATAATTCAGGCTCATTAGACTTCCAAACCATCTGGCCTAAAGGTTACACGAGACATGCATCAATCTGTCAAAAAGGTGGCAAACATTTTTTCATTCATTTTCTATGCACACACTGGGTATTTATACCATAATGGTAGGCATTTCAAAGCCTATAGGTACATCATAATTAACCTGCAACGCTCTGTCCCAAATATTGGATACGTTTTTAAAAATGAAAGACAACTCGCATAAAACAAATGCAGGCGGAGAAGGAGGGAAAATACAAGCAAAAATCTTAAATATCATTTTGTACTATGCTACAGACTTTTTTGGGGGAGTAAACACAAATCAGGTAAAATAAGGATATATATTGAGAGAAATATTAAAAGAGCACAGATTTGGTTTATCAACTGTTTATTATTTACATCTTAGATTTATCAGGGGGCTTCTGCTATTCTATTTTTTCGTTGTGATCTTACCAGTACCAGCAAATAGTCAATTGTTGCATAATAGCTATAGAATGTTTTTTAGGTTCCTCAGACTAATGACAGCAAATACGACTATCAGGTACAGATACTGCTTGTTCTATGGTTAGATAATCCTAAAGCCATACAACCAGTAACCTTTTCTCCCGCAATATTGCTGAAAAGAAAATTACTAATAGAATTGGTCAAAATATCTTTATTTTTCAAAATGTCACTGCATCAAAGCCCGAAATATTTCACAGAATACCTGGAGACTATGCCTGAGATAACTGCAGTTCAGAGCAGTGGGAATTTTAGTCCTGATCACACCTCACTCGGGTGTCCGCCCTTGAGTTAAGATCTGTAACTTACCCTAGCATGGTATCTCAAATGGTCAATTTTTTAAAAAAATATTTCTTAAAGAATAGACTGGTTTATGCTAAAAAGAAAACAAGGAAGGGAACAATGAGAACATACACAACAGCTTGTGTAGAAAACGTAGTACTGGTACCATTGTTCACCCCCTCTTAAAACACAACAGCAAAGGGACAGTTAGTAAAATTCAAAGACAGAAAACTGAAAACTGATCTAAGATTTTAAACACCACCTATTCCACCAATGATACTCATTTCTACAGTGCGTCACTGAGATAAAAAACTTAAATCTCAAAATGGACTTTTTTTTACAGCCAATATGAGTATGGAAAGCAGACACCTTGTCTTCAGTGGCAAAATTGCACCTGGTTTCGAGCTATGATTCCAGATGAATGCAATAAATGACTTGAAAGATTGAACCTCGCATCCTTGACTGTCAGGAAAAACTGACAGTGACAGGTCCCTTCAAAAATATCTAGGCACCTCCCTGATCGAGGAAAAATTATAAATAATATTTTAGTGCCTACTAAGCTCACAGTATGGACCAACAATGTTACTTGCCAGTTACAATCTCAATCCATATAAGACCAACAGTGGTCAGAAGAAGAAAGTATAAGGGAACAAGCAAGGTTACAACTGCTGACAGAAGTGAACGCATATGCCCATTTATCTGCAAAGTGCTTCATATTTTCAGTGGACTCTGAGGCCTAAACAGACAAAATATTCCAAGACAATTCCTTTCACTCCTACTAGCCATAAAATTCACTATTCCACCAAAGTGCAGGATAAACCAACATAAGGAGCACAACTATTTCTCTCTGCAAGGTCCTTACAAGCTGCAGTTGCCTGTCATTTTGATGGGTAATGATATAACATCTTGCACATGTTTTATCAGGTCTCTGACACTGTTCAGCTCCGGGCAAGATTAAAGGCACCTATCCCAACAGTCAAAAAGTCTGCTGCTCCTTTCATGTCCCACCATTCAAACAGTGTTCAGAAACTTTTTTTATTCCATTATGTAGCTTGAGAGTCTGGCTCTACACCATTTTCTCATTTTCTCCTAAAATTTAATGCAGTCAAAGATACATTTGAGATTAGCATGTGTACAGATTAAGACTAACAGGGAATTTTACTTCTAACTTTCAAGGATATTTTTGCTCCACGCAAGTTTCTCCAGAAAGGAGTGTACACAGTACCTGCATTTTATTGCTTAACTGTTTCTCTGCTATTCTTTTTAGCTACAGCATAGGTGTACAGGGATGAATTTTGTGTGTGCACGTGTGTGTGTGCGCGCGTGTTATTACAAATGTTTATAAAGAATGATATAGACAAAATCAGGATAGTATATTAAGATAAACATTCTCCAGCATGCTGGTATGCAATGTTTAATGTTTTCAACCTTGCTTAGAAAAACAAAACTTCACAGAATAGGCTTAATTTTCTTAGAGTTTATATTAAAATGTTTCTGTTAAAGTCGATGTAAAACTCTGAACTAAGTGTTCAGCTACTGATTTCACCTGTATGCTGCTGCCTCACAGGCTTTCAGATTCTGAGCTTTCTGCTGGACAGAGCCTGACCTCCACACAGCCAACTGATTAAAGCCACAGCTACGAGCACAAGGCTGAACCACCTCAACCCTATAAACCTGCCTTTCAAAATCCTCTACAGCTGTCTCCTCATTCAGGAAGTATCTTCCTATCCCATTACTCCTTAATCCCTTTATAATACAATCAACTTCTGCAGCATCATGTCAGCACTCTCTGTCAACATTGTAACGCTATAATATTTCATTCTAGTGAAGAGCAGAACTACTTCCCATTTCTAGAAAAGCTGCAATTCCTACCCTTGACCCAGCTTTGTTCAGGATTCATCCTCAGTTGGCATAATCACATTAGAAAGACTGACTGCATTTTCTGTATATCCTCATTTTACATTGGGTTAAAAAACAAACAAAAAAACCCACTAAACTGACCCAACTATTTCCCAAGGAATAAAATATATGACATAATCTGGGCTGTAATTTGGTTTGATTTACACCTCTTTTTCAGTTGAAAAATATAAAATCCAGTTGGGTTACCTGCGGTGTCAACTTGTAAAGATACTCACCAGAGGCCAGTTATGCAATAAGGTTTCTTCTCATAGAAAGAGAAGAAAAAGATTAACTGTTTTCCATGGAAAAAGTCAATTCCCGACAAAGCAAATACCCAGCTGCACTTTTCCTGGATTGCACAGTTGATTACATATTACTGTTTTCATATATTCTTGGTAGCAGTCAGTGCCTTACTGATAATTGTGTCCACTGGTATACATTAACAATGGAAGTGCTTCAAGTGAGGCATTACTATAGCTTTCTGCAGCTGATGTATTCTCTTTCTCGATCTGAACCCCGCTCGACTGTGTTAGAAACATTTTCAAGCAGACCCAACACCAGACTTTGTGCCTCTGCGATGTGGACAGAGCAACCCAAATCCTCCAAACTAGGTTACATCATTAGCATTTTCATCCAAACAGAACTGCCATCCAAACAACCTCCCATTAGAGCATTACAGGATTGGGTACCCACGCAGAGCGGTGCACAATTTGAAGATCTATCCTGTGACATGTAAATGTCCCAACTCTAATCCTGTCATTTCAAGTCAAATGGAAAAACAATATATGCAAGCAGTGAATTCTGTTTCTTGCAAGCCTCTATCAACTGGAAGCTCAAACACCATTTGAATTTCAGGCATAAAGATTAACACATTAGTATTATGCAGAGCTAATTGATAGACTGTACCTTATTGTAACAGCCAAACAGTGTATTCCCAAGCCCTGAAATACTTTGGTCACTGAACAGAAATCAAAAAAAAAAAAAAAAGAAAATAAAAAAGCTTTAATTGCCAATTCCTTCTGCCACTATTATACTAAGAAGAAAAAGAGGTCATTATCTAGACTGTAACCAATGCATCAGTCTTTGGAGGACTAAGAAACCACTATGAATAACAGGAAAGAGGCAAACTTCAGTTTTTCAAGGTTTTTGATCAAATTTTCATGTTTTTTCTAGTGATTTTTCTTCATTTCACATAAGCTAATAAGCAGCACAGCAACCTCAGCTTTTTTTTTTTTTTTTTTAAGAATGGAGATTTCCCCTTCTCTGCCCATTTTTAGTTACTTAAAATAGGACACTCTAGGAAAGAATATATATAAGAGCTTTTTATTTTTATGTATATTTTTTCTGGTCATTAATACTCTGTAACCAATGCATCAGTCTTTGGAGGACTAAGAAACCACTATGAATAACAGGAAAGAGGCAAACTTCAGTTTTTCAAGGTTTTTGATCAAATTTTCATGTTTTTTCTAGTGATTTTTCTTCATTTCACATAAGCTAATAAGCAGCACAGCAACCTCAGCTTTTTTTTTTTTTTTTAAGAATGGAGATTTCCCCTTCTCTGCCCATTTTTAGTTACTTAAAATAGGACACTCTAGGAAAGAATATATGTATTAGCTTTTTATTTTTATGTATATTTTTTCTGGTCATTAATACTCTTTATAAACAGCTCCAATGATCACCTAGTTCAGGAACAACAGAGAGTTTAAACGCTCCCTAGGAGGCAGGACACTAAGGATTTCTGAAGCACATGAAATGTTCTTGCTTTCTGTGTGGCAGGTGGAGTCCAGGATCATCATATCCATTCATCATCAGCCTTACCATGCACCTGAGGACACAATCCTGTAGCCATAGAAACATGCATGTTTCTGTGGACATTTGCTGCCTCTTAAAAAAGAATTGGGCAGTGTTTGCTCTCTCCACAATATTATGTCTCAGCACTGCTTGGAAAAAAAATTCTATTTTTTAATCTATTTTTAACCAGTTCTGTACCTTGCAGTCCTTTGCCTTCTCTCTTTTCATAGATGAGGAGAGGAATAGAGCACAGGTTTGCCCCGCATTTGAACCTCCTCGTGCTCTTTGCCACCCATCCAGTCAATGGGTAGGCAGTTATCACTGCTCGCAGAGCACAATGCAGAATATCACTTGCAACACAATTTGAGACTCAAAGAAACAGTGAAGGGTTTTTTTCTAAAAAGCTAAGGCGTATTCGTTTCTCTCTCCTGCAACACACAAGACATTTCTTAATATCTCTTATTTTTCCTCCAAGTGCCAGCACTTCACAGACCAGGCACTGTGGGATCCATGCACCTGCCATTTGCCACCATTAACAGGTGAGTAATGAAACAGCAGAGACAGACTGCATCCGCTGGCCTCTGCAGCAAGCCTCCACCATGAGTGACCAGCCAGAGGCAGCCTACTACTGACCCAAGCTCAGGCAGCAACACCTTACCATTTCTTGGTCTAATGGNGAATTACTTTATTAAAGCAGACTGCAACTGAACAGCACTAGTGCTTAATTCAGCCCATATTAACAGACATAGTAGATATGACTGCTATATATCACCATTTCATTCTGAAAAATGTGTCATTTTTAAAAGCTTTTTGATGCTATCCATGGCCCATCAATAAGCCAGTCAAAATATTTTGACAGAATTTTCAGTTAAGACTAATGGAAGAAGATGCTTAACTATTATTGAAAGCCCCCATCAAATTAGAGCTGGGAAAATTAGTAACAATAGTTACTTTGTGTATTTCCAAAAAATCCTTTTAAGCACTGAATGCGGTCTGAAACATTCTCAGCACCCTAAATGCTCTGCAGCCCCTTTAAGTCTGATAAGTCACTGTATTCCCCAGGCAAAGGATGAAGTGCTCAGCTCCATACACAATTACACATCTACTGAAGTCAGATGGTAGAAAGAGTTCAAACCTTTTTTCACCCTCTGGCAATAGAATTTTAATAATTTTTAAACCAACAAAGCATTATAAACATTTTTTAAAACACAGGGTTTACTAAATATATTATTTCAACATAATTACAGACAATGATATATACTCACTTCTAGCAACAGGTATTTATGAAAAAAAAGTAGATTAATTCAACATTACCATCAAGAAATTAGGCAAAGAAATCAAAACATTAGAAATGTGAAAATCCTAGAGGAACTCGAAGTCAGCCATGTCACACATTTTCTATTTCATGTGATACATCACATAACTTTGAATATTCCTATAAATTCCTGAATGCACATGCAACATAGCCAATGATAAAATTGCTAGAGGAATCCTTGTGAGCTTTGCAGTTCTTGATATTTTAGTGCCAGTGTTTCACTAGTGTACATTATTGCAGTTAATTTCTTTGTTTACATGTAAAACATACGAAAAACCTCTTTGGCACTGAGGAACTATATTTAGTTCTTAAATCAAAAGCTATAATTCATCATTTTTAAACTCTATTTATTCCATCTTAAAACATTTTTCCACTTAGTATATATTCAGTCCCATGGTGCCTAGTCATTTAAAAAACACTTTTTTATTCAAATATGAATTATTTATCCTTCCTCAATGAAGGAAATTGTCTCAAGTTTCCACTGATTGACTCTAGACATTCAAGATTCTAAGGGTGAAATTTTATTTTAAACATTGTATTTTAAGCTCTGCCCCTTAGACCCAAACTACTAAGTGTTAAAACAACAAAATACCAAGAAGGTAGTTTAAATTCCTCAATACAGTTGAATTGTAACAAAGCAGAGAATGCTTAAACAGCTGTCACCCACAGATTTTCAGCATAGTTACTCACAGGCAACTGCTTGCACAACAGACAAATTCCACATGTTTAAAAAGTTTTTGGCTGTCCATCTCTTAACTAACAAAACGTGCTCCAGTTAACCGAAAACAAGCGGAGGCAATATCTAGTTAAGGTAATGGTGGAATGGTGAATGGCACAAAAGCACAACCATTCTCAGAGGTCAAATGGTTCTGACACATCTAACCAGACTTAAAACAAATGCACTCTGCAAAGCACAAGTATTTCTGAAGCAGAAATACTTGATGTCTAAGATTTATTGCATCTAAAATGCCACACACATTAATTTTTTAAAGGTTGGCTGTGGATCCAAGACTCTTGGAAAGAATTTTAATACTTTAAATGCACTGCAACTGAACATTTATGCATACCCAAGCATCACAAATTTATATTTAAATCTCATATCTTGCAGCTGGAGGACAGCAGTAGCCAATTTATAGTCTATATTAAATCCCTTACCTCACAGGTGTCTGTTTCCTGTCAACTTAATGCCCTTCTAGACATTTGAGAATACTGTGCAGCAGATTTTCACTGGACTGGGTTCATTAGGTATTGTATTAGGCAACATCTAGAATCTTAAGTTATCAGCATGCTCATCTGGTTCAGCATTATTCATGATATGAAAAAATATGAGCAAAGTGTTTTACGGAGGTGCTGGTAAGTAGCTGAACAGTCACATTTATCATTGCCTTATCAACTTATACAGAAATTGAAGTTGCTGCGAATGCCGCATAGAGAACAAGCACCGCTGCCTGTGATCAAACAGTATTGTTTGCCAGCTACAAAGAATCCTCTTTTTTTTTTTTTTCTTCAGTGAGCTCTGGATTATGCTTACAAAGAGAAGACTCAATGAGAGGGCTGTCAATCATCTCTTTATCACAAATACGTAAGACAATCTTATAGACAGAGCAATGATGAAACTACTTTAGTCTAGAGACTTTAACAGTTGATTGCGAGTAATTTTTTCCTTGAAACACTCCATTTGCAAGTCTTGAAAGAAGGCATTCAATACTACAAAACTTGTTGAGTGGTCTTAAAATTAATCAGAGTAGCAAAAAATCAGAAATTTCAGCTGTTCAGCTACCTTTCCAAAATAAAGCTAAAGCAGAGCTCCACATTACAGCCTATGCCACAACATATGTTTCAAGAACAGTAGTGAATGTTATCCCAAAATTCCTTTAAGGTCCATATAACAGATATCAAGAAGTTATCTCCTCAAACAAATGTTCTTTAAGAGTCCAAAAATCACTGAAGCCTAATTAATAGGAGTCAGGATGCTAACACATTATCAAGAGCATCACCAACTGCAAGAAGTTACAGTCCATGAAAAGACAGTAGCTTCTCTCATCACAATTTGGCCTAAACATTTGTAGCATGATTATTTTGCTTGCTTTCACAGGTTTAGTTATAGGGGTTTTCACAAAGTACTACCCATCTCATGAACACATAGCGAATGCTGTCTTTACTACACATCACCTGAGCAACAGCTTACTGCAAGTGGTTGCTCCCCACTCTGAACAGAACTAAGGTCAGCATGCAAAGTTTCTCTCGATCTTTTAGAAAAAAGAAACCCTTAGGAATAGGAAGAGGCAAATGCAAAAAGTATGAATTTCCAAAAGAAAGTCTCAATACAGAGTAGTGAGCGAACACTCAAAGTTCAAACTAAAACACTGACAAGGGTATAAGGCATAAAACCGAACTGCAGAGAGGGGGCTTCACGCAGTGATGAAAGGACAGAAAGGATCCCCAGACCATCTGTTTTCCCTCTCTGATGTTGGCCATAGGTTTCCAGCTGAGACCAGTAACTTGAAATTGATTAAAGATAACCCTCACAAAACCATCTAAGCCTTGAATTAAAAGCACCAAGACAGAGATGCTACAAGTTTTGATAGTCTCCTGCAATGTTTAATACGTTCACTTCTAAAAACATTTTTACTTCCTGTTTAGACTGCCTGGCTTCAGCTTCCAGCTATTGAATTTGTCATTGCTTTCCTGCTAATTGAAAGAAGCTTTTACTATTCAGTATTTTTTCACAGTAAAGTTAATATACTGTAATCAAGCCACCTTTACCTATTCCTTTTGATAGGCAGAACATAAAAACTAGATGAGAAGAAATAAAATCCATGACCAACACTTCATTTCCAGCATTGGCTAAGAACCTGATAGATCAGATATAGAAAGGAATAGATTTTCCTCTCTCATCTCAAACCACTGATTCAGCTAAAAGAGAATTTAAACTGACTGGTAACCTTCATAGGCTAACAACCTGCTGGTGAATGTTCCTGTCCCATTCAGTTGGATGAACTGGTGCATGTGCACATGCACACACGCGTACGCGCGCACACACACACACACACACACACACAGTGTAGCTAGGTTAACTGCAAGTATTGGAATACTTGGTGACAGTCCAAGATCCCTGCTCCATCGGATCTTTAAGTTCAGCCCAATAATTATGATCACAGTAATGATTTTGACAGCCCCACTGAAAGAGCTTATTCAGTAATCAGTACATTCTCAGATAAAGAAAGTGATCTAAAACACCATACTTCTGTCAGGATCTTAACATAAAAATTCATAGTACTTTGCTTATTTAAAGTGAGCATTCAAAAAAAGAAAGAGCTGAAGCAACGGTTAAACCAAACAATTAAGTGGTTTTAGACATATCTTAAAAATGGAAGTGATGCATTTCACTTTACCCAGAAACTAGTAGTTTGCATTGTATTGACAATTCTCAGCACTGTTTTCCTGCTAAAGGAGCCACCACACATTTGCACACCCCAAGTCAAGGTCTTAATATTTGGTGTAAAATATGCACTTGCCTTTTTATGACAACAATGAACTTTTGGAATACCAATTCTGCAAATCAGTACCTCTGATATTGCTATTCACATAAAATATCTAAAAATACTCATAATTATAATGGGTAAACTGGTTATGATCATATAAACATTCATTCACTTCTTGAACTGAATGTGAACGCAAACTGTGGGGGACAAAAACCCTGCAGGTAATAACTTACAATACTTTCATACAGGTCTAAACTCCCTGGCTTACATTACAATAAATATAATGTTAATATACAAAGACATCTTTGTCTTGTTACTGCCCATTTATATAAGGTAAAAGGGCAGAGTGGCATAACAGCTCCTAGTCCCAGTTCTGAGGAGTCTGATGGAGCCATAAAGACCTCCATGGGAATGCCTTCTGTTCCCAGGCACAGGCAGAACACACCTGAGAGCGCAATGGAAATGCTGAAGGCAGGATCACAGCACTGTAGCAACTGCAGGCAATTCTTTCGCTTATAGAACAGTGCAGCAGACACTAAATTATACCAAGTCACCTAAAATCAGGATAATGCACAAAAGTGGTCAAAGCTCCCTTTAACCTCCTCTCCTATTCAGCAGCTTCACAAAGACGAATTATTCCGAGTTACGTGCGAAACCATCAATTACATTGGTGAACTCCTTACTCAAGGAGTCCCAGAGTGCAACCAATTCCCTTTTCTCCTCTTATCAATAACAAAAAAGTAGCCAATCTACTTTTTGTGGTAATGGTTCTGATTGCCTCTTAACACACCAAACAACATACCCAACTTTACTTCATCTTTAAACCAAAGCAGCTATAGGGTGTAGCTCGTACTTGGCTAGGAAGTCACCTGGGGCTTCCAAGGACTGTAAATAGTAGCCAAGAAGCCATGCTAGAATACTTAAGCATTATAAAACAGAAACGAAATAGCTAGAAAGAAATATTGCTGAGATAACAAGCAGATATGAAAATAATCTGGTTATTGCTTTAGCCTGTCAGATGACAGGCTCCCCTCACTGTTAAATGATGCTGCTCAAGAGTTAAAGAATAGGCAAGACAGGAGTAAGAATCTTATTTTTCCACTGATGGTACAGCAGTGACCAGGACTTTGCACTGAGCACCACTGCAGCTCTCTGGTTTATACAACTGGGGACCTGAGTGGACCTGAGTCCCCAGTGCTTCACTCTGCAGAGATATCTGTTGTACTTTATCGATCTGTAATACAAGTGCAAGTTTTTTGCATTAAAGAGATATCTTAGTGGCAAGCTCAGCATTCGGAAATGATGAAGCAACAGCTACAGCAACATTATTGCTGCTTATACCTGATAGGAAACCAGCCTACTTCTACAAGATAGCATTGTATCTAAGCAGAGATTCACAGCATGAAATAAATTAAATGATTCAATAGTCTGAACACTATGAAGAATAAGAATTGCCTTAGCATCTAGCCAATTCTTAAAGTCCCTGACTGAAGTCATTAATAGAGGACTGTGCTCAGTTTAGCTCAACGTAACCTGACAGGGACAGACCTCTCCCCACATGCAAATCAGAGCTGTGACAAAGCACAACGCTCCAGAATGCCCAAGTGTGGCCATGTGGTATCAGCACTACAACCATAATACTTTGACTATTTTTACTTCTTTTAATCATGATTCAAAAACTGGTGCTATGTTAAAAGTGTGCTGAATGTTCATTTAGGACTGTGAACTGAACTTTAATTTGGTGTATAGGACAGTGGTTTAACTCTTACAAGGTAAAGGCATTATTCTTCTTACTTTCCTTCCATAGGATCTCTCTGGTTTTGTTTAGCTGTAACTTTTTTGTTCAGTTGGCACCTATAGACAGCAGTTCCCAGGTGGTTTCAAATGTTTCCTCAAAGCTTTGGTTGCAAGCTTTCAACAGGTAATTAGATCAGTGACATCTGCATGACAGCTTTGTAAAATAAGCAAATTCACAGTGCAGGTTTCAGTTACAGATAAAAGTTCTCTGCCGCAGCAAAAACAAACAAAAGAAATTGGCTTGGAATAGAAAAGCTCCAAAACATAAGGAAAATTGAAACAACACATACATTAGTTACTTGAAACTGCATCAAGAATAAAAACAAGAGAATAGTTATGATGAACTAAAAGACATTGTAGAAGTGCAGTGAAATGGTCAGTGACAAAATAAGCCTAGGACAAGAAGATAGGTCCTACAACTGTCCACCTACCTGTCTGAAGAAGTTACCTCCTTCCCCTACATTGTTTACTCTTCTACAAGTGTAACAAAAAATATTTTAAAATATTTCGTTTACATTTCCTCCCCATGTTTAACAGTGACTGGCAGGGAAGTGAGAGGAATGCTAGGTTAGCCAGTTTGGCCTGTAGCCAGCATGACTTCATTCTGCCAACAGAAAAAAAGAAGAGACAATCCTATTACAGTGATCACACATGCAGGGAAAAAGCTTACAGCCTGCAGGTGAGGCTGGAGCTGGATGTAGCTGCAAAAGGAAGGCAGAGCCTATGAACCAGATACTTTTGTCAAAGTGCATTTGGGAACTAGGGGATGCAGCTGTAATACAAGACAGGACAACCCAGCAGTGAGTTGCGGAAGGACTGTCTGCATGGTAAGATGGCAGCACAGTCAGGCAACAGAATTTCTGAAATTGCAACTACTTCTAGCATCAAACATTTCTTTGCTACCAGCCCTAGTAGGAAGGTTATCTCATTGACCTGAAGTTCACAAATGCTTAATGAAAGGCAGCAAGAACTAGAACCAATAAACAGGAATATTTAGACTGTTTACATTTCTTTTCTTCAGGGAAAGGACATCAGGCACCTAAAAATCACAAGAATGGGTAGCAGTGCCTTCTATCATGAGTCTTGTGATATTTGGGGATTTTTACACTTGAATTCCAGTTTGTGTTGTCTGAGAAGCAGATAAAAAGTTTGTAAATATATATGTGTGCATTTAAGGCTCAAAAAAATAGGAGGTAAAGTCAACTTTGCTGTTGTTGTTCATCTCCTCCTTTGAGCCAAGATCATCTGAAAGGAGAACAATGTTCTTTTTTTGAATGCCTCAGATTCAGTCCAAGCAGAAACACTCCTGACACTGGGACTGGGCACTCAAGTTTGAGCAGAAAATTACCGTAATGAAACATGAAGGTTTTTGCATTCTCCCTATAACAAATACAGTACTCATTTAAATTCACTGAGTACAAGACACATTTTCATCCAAAATTGGCCATTTCCCATTAGAATCCTATAGGACCTGCTTAATTACTGCTCATGAGAATGGATTTTTACATACTACCTGTTCATTTGTTTTCAGATTTTTTATTACCAATCAACTCCCCTCGGAAAAATGACTATCATTATCATGCATTCCTCTGGGAAGCACACGATAACAGCTGTCAGTTGTGGTCACCATAGTAACACCACAGCAACTACACCAAATTTGGTTCAACAGGCCGGTCGCCTCTGCTTTCTTCTCGTCCACGCCCGAGGCACCTTGTCAGAGAAGGACGCATTCATGGTTTGGTGCGCTAATTCAGAAAGACTGCCAGATACTGTCAGAAATGCCATCATATCACAGCCTACCAAATGGGTGATCTAGTCGTGCTCTGTAGCTGCACTGATTCCTAAGGGATTTGCCCATTTAAGTCCCATTAACGTTAATGGGAATTATATACAGAGCACAAAGAGATTTGAATGAAACAACCTTGTAAGAGTGAATCCACTGTCAGAGGCAAAAATTAGAAGTTTGCCATTATTCATGGGAGAGCGGTTGGATCCCAAAGCAGTTAAATCAATTAACCCATTTTTATAGAAACAAATCTCAAAAGGGAAATTTTGAGAATTTAATTTCTAGCTTCCCAATCTTTTTTTCCTCAACAAAAAAAAAGTTTGCTTTTTTGTATTTTTTCCTCCTATGAGATACTTTTTATCTGGGAGATGTCAAAGCATTTTATGAATACTGGTTCATTAGTCCTCACAATATTAATGAGTCATGGCATCCTAACTCACTTTACTGCTGTGGACAAGTACAGCTTCACTGTACTTCACCACAGCCACCAAGAGACAATTTGCGTCTCCTTCCCCAAGAGGACCACATGCTAGAAAATCCTCTTTAGCATCACTCACGCTGCAGTGACACGTATGACAAAACTGTCTGCAAGATAGACATCTAACTACACAAATAGCAATTCCTGCCTCACAGAGTAAAGCAGCTAAATATATTCCAGACTAAATCCAGGTATATTCCAGACCAGAGGAAAACAGAACTTCTGATACACAATTGCTTAAATTACAATGCTAGACTAACAAAAATGGAAAAGTGAACCATCTCCATACAGTGCAATGACTTGTAAATACACTTTTTTTATTTACAGCTCTTTGATGTGATGGGTTTTCTTTTTTTTTTCTTTTTTTTGGGGGGGAGGGGCTGCTTTTAAACCTAGACATTGCAACTGCACCACTTAAGAAAACAAAATACCTACACCCCCCCTCCAGGATATTGACATGTTATATAAAATTAACTTTCCATTCTAAAAAAATACAGGCAAACTTCAATGAAATCTGTTTTCCTTCCCCTCCCCATTACCTTAATAAAGTGAGGGAAAACTTTAATATCTATGCATGATATTCCTGAAAACAGACTAGTAATCTGCAACAAATAGTACATCTAATTTCAAAGTTTATGATAATGCCTTTGGAAGGTTTAAGTTCTACTTACTTTATTTTCATTTTCATTTTATTTTTATTTATTATTTATTATTTGTGAAGTCACATTTTCTGGCTTTATTTGCACAAAATACATTTTTCAGACTCTTTCTATACCATCAAAAAGGTTTCTAGGGTACAATATTCTTAAGACAGCAATGAATAAGTAATTCGTAGTTTGATAATTTTCTGTTGTAGTCACCCCTAACCATAAAGTTCATTACCTCCACTAGTGGTTTAACATGAACAGAAAATAGTATGCTCAAACAAGGGTGATGAAAATGATTCTAACTCAAGAACAAACAAATGCTGTGGTAGAAAGCCTTATATTATCCTGATGAGAAAAACATGAAAGTATTTTGTGATATTTTATATCCACCTTATACACTATAGTTTTCTTCACCATTCTAGGCAGAAAAACAGAATGAAGTCCCTGTATCTGGACCCAGTTACAACAAACTTAGCGGTACTTTATTGTCTAAACTGGAACTGGACAGCCCTTCCGCATGCCTGACGGAAGAACCTGCCGGGACACGACTGCTTCCACTATCATTCTCTGAGCTTAACAGTGAATTCCCCAGACCGCGTAAGCGGCTGCAAAAAAGAACCTGCTCCCTTTCTTTGCTTTGAAGATCCTACCATTCCATCTCGTCGTCTGTTCCTTCACTCCCGCACTGAGAGAGAAACCCAGAGTTTCCCAAATTTGCTTTCTCTACAGGATGAGGTATCTCACATCTTTATCGGGCCCTCTCTTATTTCCTTCTTTGCAAACGTGAGCATCCTAGGTTTCACAAGTTTTCTCTTGAAAAGATTTTTCATGTCTTTGATTATTCTCTTCAGTTTTTCTTTACTCTCCCTAGCTCCTTTGAGAGATGTGCAATAATGCATGTCCAGTTCCAGATGAAGCTTCACCACTGATTTGCACAATAGCCTATAAAATGCTACCTGCACTATTCTGCCCTCCGCCACTTACACAACCTGAGACCTTATTTAATTTTTGATCATGGGTACCCCTAAACAAAAGGCTTTCTTGAACAAGGTACAATTACACTAGTGCTTTTCTTTGAACTCAGATGGGATTTAATGTAATTTCACTGTAGAGTTGGTTTATAATCAACTTGTTTGTGCAAAGTATGCAACAGCAATATTTATTTTAAAATCAACTACATTAAAACTACACCCAAAATTACACATCAAGCCACGCATTCACATCACAGAGCTCAGCAATAATACCAATGTAACATATTTCTGATCTCTGCTTTCATCCCTCCTTGTTCCTGCACGAAATCATACAGTTCATCACTCCCTCTGTCGTGCAAACGTGAAGTGTTTGCAGGGCCACGCTCTGAGCCGAGCCTTTAACAGGTTCCCGAATACCATCCACAGCCTCCTTCCTGAAAGAGGTGTGCAGGCACAGCTGAGAGGATGCTATTTCATGATCTGGTACTGGGATTACTTTAAACTGCAGCTGAACATTTTTATATGAGGTAACTACAGTTTTTGTGGCAGTGGCTTTTAAGACACTTATAATCTGCTCTTCAGGCACAATATAGCATTTTTACACTACACAATTCCTGCAGCAAGGTAAATTACTTGCATGCAATCTAACCTCACTTCTTTTCAGCTTCCTTAAGGCTCCTTTTTATTTCTCCAGTAACGTAAGGAGGCATAAAGGCAAGAGAAAACTTAACTGTTAACTTTTTTTTTTTTAAAAAAACAATTTAACTACATAGGCTTAAAAGAATCAATTTAGTTAAGTGAGAACAACTTCCTGGTGTAGCTATAGATTAAACTACACTGGTGCAAAAACAAAAAAACATGTCTTGCTCTTCATACTTATAGACTGGTGTTACTGCTATTTAAATAATGAATGACAACTCTGAATCTTTTTTATTATATTTCTTCATGACTGTCTCTAGCACAGTGCCTTGCCTTTGGTTAAAAAGAACATATTGCAGCTTAGGGAAGCAAAGTCTCTGCAAAGGYGAACTTGGCTACAAAAAGTTGGCTTTTCTGAAACCTGAGCTGACTGAACATGAGACCAGTCATTCTCAATGCTGCCGTATGTACTCCAAGGACCAAACAGAACTCAGAAAAAACAGATTATACTTCCCACCCCCACTGATATCTTACATTCAAGATTGCCCTCACATCACTAATGGTGGAAGCCTAGTTTAGATTTTGATGTTCTGTAGCTTTCCCCCAGGGCCACAGGTTCTGAGTCCTGTTGCAGTTTGTACACATAAAAGATACACATTAACTGTCTAGAAAAAACTACTGGCAGTTTACTTTGGGAGAAAGGCAACACATCAGACTGACGGGGCTGGGTTTGGTCTTTGGGGTGCAAGGTGGGCCACACTTCCTTACACAATAAGGTTAGGGCCACTACACCTAAGACACCACTGCATTTATTTCCCACTGTCAACCAGAGAAGCTTTCACATTAGAGTTTATAATCCAAATCACATAACGTAGTCAGGAACTCAGCTTATGTGTATATTTAAGACATTTAATGACGAAAGTTGCAAGGATAAACATTCAGCCGTGAACAGATATATTGATTGTAGTCTCTATGCTTTCATTGATGCGCAATAATTACGGTTCATTGTTGCTAAGAGGCTTCTAACAAATCTCCTGAAGTAATTAATCATAATTAACATAACCTTAGATATATTTCAAGCTTTTGGTCCTCAGCTCATTATTTATAGGTCTTTCAAAATTGTTCCAGTACATTAATTTTTTTATTTTTAAGCAAATCTATAAGCAGAGCCTAGAAAAATGCTAGGAGAATTACACTTCCCAGTTTATAAATGTAGCTAATGGTATGCATATTAATAGCCTAGACTTTTTGTTGAAGGCAATATTGTGTCATTAATTCATGATTTACAGAAGTGATTAGAATCAGGCAGGTCCTGCTTTGTAAGTACAAAATTGTGGGTACCTTAAAAGGAGCAGGATTTACCAACAGAGCAGAATCCATATTTTGTAGACATGTTAGCATTAATGGTATTCACATTGTTACAGATCAACAGTTCTTCTGAATACTCTTCAAACATCTATATACCACCTGTAGTTGAAAAAGGAGGTACAATAACAAATTTAGAAAAACACATCTAAAATGGGTTAAATTTGGTATGGAAGTTTAGAAGGAAATTTAATGATGTGCACATCAAAGTTAGCAAAATACAGGCATGTCAGATTCAGAGAATTGAGAGTATGAAGCTTTCCTCCCCACACCCCGTTCTGGCATGCCTATAAAACTGCAGCGCTTTGTGAAGATATCCAAACTAGCAACGAACAGATAGACGCAACTACACAAGACAGTGCAGAGTGCTGCAGAGGTGCTAGGTGGGTTTCTGGAAGTACAGATATGTTGGCAGGGAACTGCATCTGAGCTAGTTCTGAAGATCACATGCACTGTGAATGTACACATATTTTATAGGGACTTAAGATTGACACCACAGAAACCGGTCCACAAATATTCGGCACATAAGACCACCAAATCAACTAATAATTCATCTGAACAAATATGCTACTGAGAAAACATTCCAGCCAATTAGGTTAGTTAAAGAAGTAGGCAAAGCACGAATTGCGTTGAAATATGTAAAATATAAAGGGAGATAAAATGTGAAATTAAACTTCCCCCCCCCCCAGCACACTGCTGACAGAGTTGTGTACAAGTAGAACGTTAGGATCCATATAGCTCAGTATTCTACCCCTTGTACCCTGTAAAATTTGGAGGAGACATGTCAGCAGCAGGTTAATGCCAACAGTGGAAGAGCTTCTAAAAGTAGAGATCTTCAGACACAAGTGATTTCATGCAACTTCCAACGGTTTTAACTGGACTTCTATCAAGTATTAATTGACCATTCCCACCATAGTTTCTTCATACAAACCGTTTTCTGTACTTGTATTTTTCCCAGACCAGCTTCATTAACACTATTTCATATGATCTTAAATATGGTATCCACCTGACAGTAAAAATAAATAATTCATGGTCAGTGCCTCAGAGCTAACAATGTAATAAGCAGAATCTGGTCCTGGTCCTTATGTAGATGCTCTACATAGTTTAGATCAGAAAAGTTCTCCTTCACCTCTCCCCCCACCCCCTTATATAAAATTGCTGTATTCTAACCACTACCCCTGTTCGGGAATAGACACTGGCCAAAATACTTAGCTAGCTGTAAGGACATGCCTACTGAAATATCACAATAATGGCATCTCTAAGCAAAGACTGCCTTCTGGTGGGACAAAGTACCTTTACATACCTATTTACTCTTAGATAAACTTGTTTAGTATATGTTAATTCCAAACAGTTGTATGCTATACTTAAATAGCACACAGCATGTGTAAGGCAATGCACATATCTCAAGTTATTAACCAAGTGAGTTTGTTCACTCAGTACAGTGAAGTCACCATAAGAAGGTAACCAAGTTATCAGAAAACTGTTCCCTAGAACCACAGTGTCACCAAAGCAGGGCACAAATGCTTTTCTAAATCAGTCCAGACCATATAGGATCCACTTCCCCAATGCCATTTTGGAGAATAAAGCTTTAGCCACAAGGGGAAGCCAATAAAACAAAAAGGAGACTCCTTTCTTCTAGCTGGTCAATACAGAGCATCTTACTATCATAGGTAACATCACAGGTATATCTATCCAAGCAAAATTGCTTTAGAAATTGTCAGAGCCTCATAAATTGAAAAATATTAAGTGATCTTTCCAGTCAATAAAGCCTGCAGTTAAGGTGAATCCTGGGTTCCTTTTTAAATTTAAAAAATCTAGAATAAAAATCTAGAAATGCTTAGATTAATAAGAAATGGAGATTATTGACCAAAAAAGAGAAGAGCCATCAATCATAACTTTTGTTAATAAGACTTTAAATAGAGGTCTACACACAGTAAGACCTCTTATAACTCCTATTCAAGCAGCCAAATGGCCCCTCAAGGCATTTGAAGAACAGGGTGGCTAAACCATGCAATACAGTTCATCATCAAATAACAAAACAGAACTAAACTTTGTCTTTCCACGATTACAATGAACAGTACGGTTCTCGGAACGAAAGGCCTTAATATGCTTTGTAATGCAGACATTTCATTAGAATCTGGCTATTAGCCAGCACATATGTGTCACTTTTTTTTAAAGATAATCTGGTCCAACAGCTACATCTTTTTTTATTATGTTTTTCCCCACACACACCATACACATGAAAATTAGCTTAGAGACTGAGAGGGCTAATTTACATTTTTAGGGATATGTTTTATCGTTGTGTGGAGATAGGATTTGCAGCCGTTGCCGAGTACATTATATTACCAACCCACTTGCTTTTCCCTGACCAGAGAAACAAGGACATTTGCATCATGCAAGCAAGCAATATAGTCCAGCTTTTCATCAAAAGAAGAAAAGCCTTAAATTATCATCCCTACCTAATGAAGCCAGGGAAAACTGGAGTAACAGATCTAGAAAGCCCATTCTCCCCCATACTAATAAAACAGCAAGAGTACAAACTCCTATCCACTCATTTTCAGGTCACGGTTTCTGTAACTGTGCTCTCATGAACCTGATATGAATCCAACATGAAAGAAATGCAGCATAAATTTTTCACCACACAGGTAGGCATTTGTATCTGTAAATAAAAGTGGATAATTTTCTGAAATCTTGTTGCCAGTCACATCTGTAGCAGGAGCTAGCGTTCAGTATCTATGGAAATTGTAGCTGGTGCCTACCTTTTGGCAAAGCTTTCAGAAGTGGGTTCCACAGCTAAAATAGCCAAGCACGAGTGTCTATTTACCTCTCCTAGAGAGAAAACAAAGCTAGAGGGAGGAGATAAAACATAAGAACTCCTGTAATTACATAAAAATACATAAATAAAATCCATGTCTTAGAATTCTTCCCCTCTATCTACTTGAAGGTAGGACACAATTCTAGGATATTGATATCTTCATCTCCAGTTCACATCATTTAATAGCTATTAAGACCAGAGAAAATGAAAGGTACTCATAGAGATGACTAATGGAAGAATGTGTGAACAGAAACAAGATTTGAAAATACTAATATAGTTTGCGTTCCTGATAAAATAGAACTGCTTATCGAATTTGGTACTGTATACCTTGTTGGAAAGGATCAAGTGCCATCTCAGTCTCTGAAAGCCCAACTACGACCACATCACCAGTGTACTGCTTTATTATATCTGGATGTCAGTACAATATCAGGGCGTCTATAAACACAAACACACACACGACAAAGCAAGATGTCTATACATGTGCTCACTTTAAAAATGGCATGGTCAGACTAACTTGCCCTTCACTGAAGCTGCCTGACAAAAACACAGGCATCAGGAAAACTGCACCTCTTTCACATAGAAGAAACTGAAAGAGGAACAAGCAGTTTTCACCATGATCATGTATGTACATTAAACTTGCAGAATATAGTAATTCTATTTCATAGAAAGCTTGCAACACAAATATGCAAGCTTGTTCCAGTTGGGAGCAAAAGGACCCAACCTCAATATTTCTGTAAAAGTCAGTGCAGCCATGGCTTCCATGCGGTCCACCTATGATGCTGTCCACAAGGGCTCTGCACAGGCTCATGCACAACTGCTTGCCTCTCTTTTGCATCTAAGAAGCAAGCTGAAACTCTGGAAGCTGCCAAGAGCCTTTGTGTTAGGCACCAAAGAAGACGGCAGGCACAGGTGCTGGCAGGAAGCCAGGACATTTCAGATTTGCGTCTGGGTTTTGTGAGACTTTTACTGCAATCAGACAGCTTCAACAAAACACTGCAATTCTGACAAATCAACAAATTCTGTCAAAATAAGCTTTTTTTTTTTGTAATCCACTCCAAATATTTGTCACAAAACCCAACAGTCCATCTTTTTCTGCAGACTTTGCATTTAGTGGAGCATCTCAGGCTGGCAATCTGTCAGCACCTCCAGATTCAAGATGTCGGGGCAATTTATTAAGTTTTGGCTCTCAGTAAGTCACAGTTCATGCATTCTTACTGTAAGATTAATAAAATAATACTAGAAGGCAAAAGTACCATCATCATAATTGATTCAGTCTACATACTGGAGACATGCATATAAATAATTAAACCCAACTGCCACAAAATGCAATTTCAAGTTAATTCAATATCTAATACTGAAAATACTGGCAACAGTAATATAGAAAACTTAGAAACAAATCACATTTATCACAATATTTAAAACAGAAGAAATATTATTCATTCATAGAATCTGATCTTACATGTCAAATGTTGTCATGTAAAATAGTATTGAGCTATCTCATGCTGCTTCCTACTACATTACTTTTCCAGTTTCAGAGTGATTAAAAAATAAACTTGCCAAAGAACCAGGTAAGTAATAACCAATTCCCACATATAGTGTCTAATCATGTAATTTTGTCTGCTAGTCTTTCTACACAATCCATTTCCTAAGTCCATTTGCATTCCTGCTGTGATAATTCAAACAGACTAATAGGCTTCTCTATCTCTGCTAACAAGAGAATTTTATTTTTAAGATCTTATTTAAATACAATTGCTGTATCAGGTTCAATGCTTTTCACTCCATTATTGAACTTATCCTTTAAAAAAAAGTTACCTAGAAAGCACATTTCAAATTTTAAAAGAAGTTAGAAGAAGGTTGAGGCCAAAACAAGGAATTTTTAAAATAATTAAGGCATAATGAAATATTAACTGATGGGGCTGGGGGGTGGGGAAGTGGCTGTTTAGCTGATGTGAGGTTATATATCACTGAAACCTAAGATTTAGTTCATATTAAGGCCCAGAAAAGATGCTATAATAAAAATAACTTCTCTAACAAGGATAGCTTATGTTTCTGTGAATGTTTTGCCAAATGTACTGACAGCACAGCCTCAAAAGCCAATTAATCTAATTTTTTCCTAAAAAAAAAAGTAAGATACAAGGATGTACAGAAAAGATGTTAGCTGACTTAATCCCAAAGGTATGAAAACTGAAACACTCAAAAAAAAAATCAGTTACACAAGAATATCAGCTACGATTCCTTTGACTGCAGGTCCAAGGGAGTATCCGGGACTTACAAATATACTGTGTATTAACGTTAACATTGTTTCTAGCTATGTGTGTCTTGCTTCTTGCAGTGCCAAAATGAATTTAAACCATATATCTTGGGTGACATCCAAAATATTGGATGTTTTCTAATTAGAGGGAAGAACATCTAATCCAGATGAATAAAGGATATCCAGAACAAAAGGGATTGTGCACAACAGCAAAATGGGAAGGAGGATGGATAGGACCTCAGAAGGGTGATGAATACTGGAACACAGCTACAATTTGTGATAACATTTAACCCTTTGCCCTCAATTTAGAGTCTCCAAGACATTAAATGAATACCAATATGTCAATAAACTAGGATAAACACAAGCCCAGACAGAACAACAAAACCCTTCCCCTAATGATACCCCTCGTTGTCTTTCAGATTACAGGAGAAGCACACAGAATCACAAGTCTTTAACCCGGGGACTAGAGCTGCCTGGGAAGAGTTAAAGCAGCCCAAGCGCTTGAGCACCTGCAGCAGCCAGCTCATCTGCTCTCCCTACACAGTGGCCCTGCAGGTCACCACACTTTAAAAATCTGTCTGCTAGCACCAAGCCAATATCTGTCACTGCTGCAGCTGTATTGCAGAGCAGTTGGCATGGAGAAAATAATTCCCTGTTAAGGAAGGATTTATAAAATATGCAGCACATTAACTGAACATATGCAGCTACTAGTTTGAGATTAGAAATTTGTTTATCAAGAAACTATTGCTAGGGAAAAGGCAGGCCAGAGAACCAGTCTAGTTTTCCTTCACCGTGTTAATAGAGACACAGAAGAATTTATGCAATTCAGAACCACAAACTGGAAAGAGATAACAAGTTAACTGATGGGAATTAAGGGTGAAATAATAGTACACAGAACAGAATCCAAAATATTAAGCATTGAATTCCCCTTAATGCCCCCAAGAGTAAAATTGCTAACAACTCCAATATCCATTACACTAAGCATTTGGCCTGCAAAACCCTCTAAAGAAGGTACATTGCCAAATCTTTTCATCCAAAGATTACTATTACAAGCAGCTTAAACCCCTACCACCCCACTGCTCAAAGGCTGCTGCGAGATGTGCAGCTTCCCAGACTCCTCTTCCTGCCTCTCAGCAATCCACATACAAGTTGAAACAAAACAAAAAAACAAACAAAAAAACCACCTTCCTTGACATTGCACACACTTGCATTTTGTTTGATCTGCAGTGAAGGCCAGGTCTCCCCCCTTCTGCACTAGTGGCTGAGAAACAAGGGAGCACTGGGAACACTGCTGAACTTGCAGCGTGGCAGAGCGAAGAGAAGTCAGCTGGCAACATGTGCTGAAGGCAAAGACACCAGCAGTTCTCTGCCCAGATCCTGCACCAGTGGGAGGTTGTGCACAACAGCCAAGGCAGAGGTCCCAGACGGCTAGCTACAAGACTGAGCAGAGAGTGAGAAGAGTCATTTTTGTATGATCAAAGGATCAGCTGAGAACAGTCCAAATTGAAAGAATTCTTGCTCTTCCGACCCCCTCGAGGTAACCGTGTCACAGCATGACAGCACATGCAGCAGGGCTGGAAAGCGCACCTGTCACCCTCCCTGCAAGCATTCCCTCTGCTGCACACCTGAAGCAGGCACCAGGCAGTGCAGCTACATTTTACCACTGCTAATTAGCAGCAGCAATTTGTTCCTTATCACTCCCAGTGCTGTGTGGGGTTTTTTTGTTTTTTTTTTTTTTTTAAAGCTGACTTGCCCTGACATTCAAGGGCTACATTTTATTTTCAGCTCAAATTAAAGGCTGCCGAAATCCATCATGGTCTCGCCTCCCTGCATGAGGAGTCAGCTCTTATCTCTCAGTGGGGGGAACTGAAAATGGGCTCCGTTGCCTAGAAACCTGAATGATCATCTTTAAGTGAAAAGCAACTTCTGGCCTGTTAATTCAGTAGCTGTGAGACCTGGCTAGGTGAGGGGATGGTGCCAATCACTTTGCCTTTAATATCTCCTCTGAGCAGGGAGACCCTTAGTTGAGGAGGCCTCTAGGTAAGCAAACACTGGTGTAAGAATGACCAGATTTCAGGTTTGCAAACCAAGTCGTTGCAGATGCTGCAGTAGGACATCAGTTTTCACATCAAGAGAAGACTCCTTGCTACTGGGTCACAAGAATTTGTGCAGCCCACACCTATAAAGAATTATTCATTCATTCAAATCCATGTGTTGCACCAGGTATACCTATTTGCTGAAAGGGAATCCAAGAATGAGTCAAGAGACAGATAGATCACTTATCTGAAAGAGGGTATATAGTAATAACACATTACATACAGTATTATTTATCCAACAGAAAGCATTGGTTGCCCCACCCTCAGTAAGAATGAATTACGTTTGTATTTATGCAGAAATCCAGTCTATTCATTAAATAAAAAAACTCTCCCCTTTCAAAATTACAGTATTAACCATGTACATAGAGTGTGTTTTCTTTTAATTTACATAGAAACATATGATTAACAACATTTTAAGAAGTCTTCTATGAAATTTAGCATTAGATCTCAAATCTGTTTCTACATAAAGTGTTTTCAATAATGAAAGCAAAATCTTCAAAGTATGCCTATAATTAAAATTAATTGTATCCTTCATATTGGTTTTGCTGATAGCTATGCCGTAAGAGAAAAAAAATGAAGAAAATTAATGTTTTAAACATTAGTTGAATTTACTTTGAGACTACAAATACTACAGACTAAAAACAACAGTGCAAGACAGTGAGGTACCAAAGCAAAGATCCACAGCCATGAAGAGTTGTCAAGTTAAGATCCTAACTCCTCGAGTAGCTGTTACTGCAAGAAATACTGGCCCTGCACATGGACTCCAAGTGAAGCCCTAACATAGGGCTGAGCCAAGCTGTGCGCCGCCACCAACAGCAGGGCTCCTGCTCCTCTCCTCCTACCCAGCCACGCAGTCCTGGTACTTTTTCTCCACCATACCTGCCACTCATCTGATACACAGTACACCAGTTTAGGGAGTTAAACCAGCAGACAAGCCTGCATGAAGTGGTCGGTTTTCTACAAGATGAGCTCTTTCAACTGGCTCATCACAGGGTCAAACAATCACCAGGGTAAGTACAGGACCCAGCAGCAGCAGCAGCCTGAAACTTGGCTCCGCCATATCACAACACTGCTCTGTTTTGGTTGATCTTACAGTACTCTATCAGACTTGAACCAATACATTGCCACAAGTGGACAACACACTGTCAGTTCACCCGGCAAGCAGACAGGGGAGCTACAATCAAAGCCACAAAAAGGCTGTTGCAAGTATTGCTATTTCCAGCTTATTATTTCCATACTTGAAGTATGCCCTGAACCAGTTACTTGAAAGATGCGTCAGCAGTAGGGAGCAATCTGAGATGCAGATACAATTTTGTTTGCTATTCTAGCCTTCAGATCTCAGTCAACTCATTTAGACTGTTCCTTCAATACCAGAAAACACATTTTACTCAGCAATAACTGATTTGATTTTAATACCTTGCATTAAAGCCTACTGGATACAACATACTATACTTAATCTATTAAGTTAATCAATAGCATTAACACTACAATTAACACAATTAAGTACAATTAACACTACAAGCAACTATGCCCATAACTAGCTACAATCGAAGTACTAACCATTTGTGCTTTGTCTCTATCAGTTTTTTTTTAATGAAAATAGATGTATTTAATTTTAGAATCACCGCAGACCTACAGTATTTGCATCTATTTTTTGTAAAACAAAAATTGCCTCCATTCTTTATATATCTGTGTCTCTCTGCAAAGAAAAAAAAAGTATTTATTTCCATAGAAACACTATAGAGATAAATATATTATGATTCTGCAGTGTTCAGAAGTTACAGTAACAGGGACCACACACAGCCAAGATGGAAAGGAAGAACTCAGCACAACTAAAAAAGTTCTGTCCTGCTCTTTTTGTTCTTTTTGTCCCCCCCTCCCCTCTCTCCCCCCTCTCTCCCTTCCTTTCTTC
>NW_020451105.1:2276536-2349237 GCF_003343035.1 Apteryx rowi | reverse complement strand
CTTTATTCTAACATTTCTCTTGACACAACAGGCTCAATAACAGAAATCTTACAAAAGGAACCCAACTAGTGTTCCTCCGTCCTGCAAACACTGGAAATATGTGCTGCTAAGCATTATGTTCATGTGCCACTAAATCACTGGCCTCTGCTTTTCAGAGTTGATAAAAGCCTAGACCATGGTAATCTCAGTCTATGGTAATTATGGCTGCTAGACCAAATATTACATCTACCATCTACTCTGAACACCAGCAACCACTGGATGAAAAGAACATTCCAATATTAACACTGTCATCAGTGCTCTGAAAAAGCAGTCAAAATATGGTAAGCTTCTGAGTAGTTCAGCCAAGGACCCTGTCCTTACAGTTATTCTGTATTTAGGTATCAATGTCTTAATTTACATTTGATTTAAGACGATCTGCTTGACATGCCAGGTCATTTAGGGAAGACACAATGCTGTTCCCACAGTCCTCACCCTACCTCCACGAAAAGAGACAAAAATCAACCCCACCACTATCTGACTAGCCTACCTTCCTGAATACCCTCTATACCCTGCTGAAATATGAGTGAAGAGCAATTTGCACTTTCCACCCCTCTCTTTCCCACAGACTTTAGAGGGACATTACCAAGAGCTACTTAAAAAGAGCAATATATCCTAATGTACAGCCTGCAAGCAAGCATCAGCACAGGCAGCTGCTTTGGCTTGCTCTCCGGCTCCAGCCACAGCTGCACACAAATGATTCCCTGCAGCTTCCTGCCCCACTCCCTAGAGACTGCATTATCAGCACATTACCAGCCAAGAAGGTGAAAACAAGGGAATGGGACTGGTAAGTGAAGGAGGGAGAAATCAAATGAAAAATACACAGCAGCTGGTCAGTGAGACTTGATTTTCAAATCTAATCTCAGTTTGTGCAGTCAATGGGGGAGAAATGCCACAATTTGCATGACAACAGCCAAGTGAACTGAATAGTGGCAAATCAATTCTGCAAGAGAAGATAAAGCAGAATATGCCTAATATATTAGTGGCAAGATAGAATTCAATTCCCATAATGTCTGATGATATTGATTAAAACTGACACTTTATTATTATTATTCCTCTTCCACTTAGGACTTGGAAACAACTTAGCCATATAAAGATGTAGTTGTCCTACACAAATGGAAATATACTTCACTATTGGAGAAAATAATGTAAACACCTCACCCATTAAAAGTACAGTTCTAGAATATATTAAGGCTGGGCATTTTAGTGTGTTACAAACAAGTGTGCCCAATCACTTGGGTTCAGGCAGGGATTCAGTAACTAATTTATATCTATCAGAAGAGAAGTGATGAAGAGTATAGATGAAAGACAGTATTAATTTTTGTCTTAGTTTAAAAGAATTCAGTAAACAGGATACCCGATTTCCTTCCCACTTACTTAGATTTTACTGTCAATGTTGATTTGCTGTTGAATTTGACAGCCTTCACAATCACTACTGGGTTTAATAAGAAAATATTCTTAAAATGTGCACCTGTTTCATAATTAAAAACAATTCTTTTTAGCCCTAGCAAAGTCCTCTTCTCCCTTCCTTGGTCACCAATGCTATTATCTCAATAAATAATCTCATTTTTAAAGAAGACATTACAGACGAATCATTTTTGCTCATCTGACAAGGTAAGCACATTCAGCATGTGAAAGAAGTACCCACTTTCTAAGGGAAGGGTAACTGAGAGGAGAAAACACCAAGTTAGGTATATAATCCATGTTACTTTTAATGAAACACATTATTACAATAAAGGAAAAAAATGTTTTCAAGTTTTAAATATGATTTTTTTTAATAGTTCATGTCACACATATATTAGAGATAAAGATTGAAAAAACCCTCAGGCAATATTGTTTATTCGTGTCGTTTAATCTATTCTGTATAGCACTAGAAAAGGATAGTAAACAGATCTCAGTCCTGTCAATGCTAAATCTTTTGACACGGTTACCGGGGGGGGGGGGGGGGGGAGGGGAACACCCCTCAGTCCCACTTTCAACACTGTAGATTTCACCACAGTGCTTCCCTACAATACATACACAGAAGAGAGCCAGAAGCTTCATCCAGTGCCTTCCTGAATACTAAACATTTTCATTGGTCTACATGGCTATGTTATCCCTGGACTCAAAAAGACCATGATCTGCTGCAATAACATGCCAGGAAACGGAGAGAGTGTGTGCTCATGGTTTTGAAGGTGTCCTAATGGAAGCTGGAAAATGCCCATAATTTCCTTCGAAGCTGGAGAGGATTGCGAGTTCTCAGCTGCGTTTCAAAAGGGGCAGGGTCCCTCTCTTGTTCTAAAGTAGTAGCAGGAACTGACAGGTCCCACTCTGCCTTCGCACGTACTCTGCGATCTGCCCTGAACAATGCTCCTCTTTACTACATGCCAAGCCTATATTGCAGATCCCAGACACAGCTATGTCCAAACCTGACCCTGAATTAAATTTCTTTCAACCGGCATCAGACTAGTATTAATGTATATTAGTTTTTGCAGCAAACTTGGGTATAAGTGGCATTTGATCCTTAAAGCCAGAATATGTGTGTTTTATTGTATTTTGCCACCCTATCYTTGCAGCAGTTCAGCTGTCACAGTCTCCCTCACTCCAGCAAAGGAAACAAATCTTCTGGATTTAACAATGAGAAGAGGGGAAACAACAACAAGAACAAGCATATGTCAGAGTAGCAGGGCACTGAGCCCAGTTTATGTACGTCAATGCACGATGCGGTTTTGAACAAAAGGGGTTTTGCTTTAACAGTTTGCTTTGGATAGTTCCTTGGGGAAATAAGCCTTCACAAAATTATTCCTCAAACAACTGTGTTGTGGTGTTGTTGTTGTTGTTAATAGTGCACAGTTTGTATCCCTGTAGTTTCTCAGTGGAAGCTCCTAAGTCCCCCCAAATTTGGGTAACAGGGAACTTAACTATGTGGCCCTTCCTTTAAATAGGTCCAAAAGCAGCTCAGAACATACATTTCATGGATTCAGGTCTTTCCACTGTAGCTAGCAACATCTCAACTAAACAATCATAAGTCTCTAACAGAGAAAGTCAAATACTACCAATAACTTATGCTATTTGTACTTATACTGGCTAGAATAAATGGAAAACGCAGAGAAAAAAAATTCTAATTTCATTAAAATATGTTGATGAGTAAACCAGTCTGAACAAGAGAAATTAGGTATTGGGATGACTTTTTTGTCTACAGAAGCTGGTTGAATAATTGGGAATGAATAATTTATAGGATAAATTCATAGACTACCAAGAATGGATTTTTTTTCCACAATTTGTAGATAAAAACACCACAGATCCTGTCTGACTATTAGCAGATCCTAAAGTAGAACAATTAAATCTTACGAGTATTAAAAATTCAACTGAATTTTTTAATTTAATTGGAACATCACATGGTATTTTTTTCCTGGATTGAATTACTGCAACTTTTAGAGTAATAATTTTTTTGATTTAAGACAATACAATACTGTGCTACCACTGAAAAGAATAGTTCACCTTTTTTCCTGCAGGTACATACTCCTGCCGTTGCAGTGAATGCATGCACCCAAGTCCCTGAATCAGATCAGCTTCCTGATCCAACTAAAAGACTGGAAATTAACTTTGGAAAAGAAATTGTCCATAAGCTGATCTGACTCATCTCTAAGATTACTGACAATGAAAGAGAAAAGGGTAAAAATAATTCAAGTTTGCAAAAGAAGCAGGACTGTTCCTGTAGACAGCAAGCCATAGTTCTAGTAACTCGTGCTGATGAATAAACTGTGCTGTTGGATATCAGCATAGCTTTACTTTCCTCCGGTAGTCCCATGGGTTGTCTTTTTGTACAGCATCTGGCATTATATGAACACTAATATGGATAACCTCATGGAGTGTAGATTCAAATATTAATTATGACTTTTTTATTTGACAAATTTAAATGTCAAATATTAATTATGACATTTGTTCAAATCCTACTGTTCCTGAGACATGTTCTTGCCCACCACATCCTTAGGTAGACTAGTCCATTCTTGCCAAGGGCATAAACATGCAATTGATTAAAACGGGATCATTTCTGTATGTATAATTAATAATGCATATAAGCCTTCCAAAGACCAGAACATAGCAAAGATCAAATAAAGGAATAACAAAAAAGAAAAAATCTCATAAGAAATATATCAACAAATCTAGTTGATTATAATTTGTTTAAATATTCCCTCTTCTGTTTGTGATATTTCAGACTATTCACACTAAATACAGTGGCTATTAAGATATGCTCCAGAATACTTCCCTAGGCACCCTACTCTCCTGTGAATTAACAGATCTAATTATTTTAGGTTAAATGAGTGGAGGAACTGCAATATAAACTACAAAGTTTGCAGGATGCTTAGCTTTCATAGTTCTCATTTTACTGCTGGTCTGTTAGTAGGAAACTGTGCTCTTCCAAGAAATAAATTTTAAGATTTAAAGCCATATCTTAAGTTACTGCTACATAAAGATTTAGGAACTAAATTAAGTAATTCCTTTCTATGCCACAGCCAACTAAGATGCCAACAGCAAGAATTATGGGAGATGAAAACTCCCTTCCTTCATGTGTAGTATAGCATTTAAATATATATACATATATATAGGAACACACATCCCATCCTGCTGTGTAGTTTACCAAGAAGAACGCTACAGATTAACATAAAGCTAGAGCTTTAAATAGTGCTATTCACCAATAGTTTCTCACCAAGAGGAAAGAAAAAGTCAATTCCTTAATGTTAATGAAATTAAATTGGGATAAATTAAAGAGTAAAATAAGGCCCATTTGCTTGTAGCTCAGAATATTTTCTTTTTATTTTTAAGAAAGTCTGCATCACCCAACACTAACAAGAACTATCCAAGTTCTTGTTCCTGGGAAAATGAGATGCTTTCAGGAAAGAAGCTAGTGAAATCTCTCTTCTAAAGCAGTCCTCAAAATGAAAAAGGTGAAAGCTGTTAAATGAATGGGGAAATAACAGAAGTAAACACTAACTGCAAACAATTCCAGATTTCTATTTTGAGTTTCATACTTTTGATCTGTTAAATGAAAAATGTTCTCAGAAAACAGGTAAGAAGGTGGGGGGGAACCCACCTTACTAAGTTTTGTTCTGGTTCGCCATGGTGCCTGCTTGCCAGTTCAGCCTGGCCTAGACGCTCTGTGAAGCRGTTGCTTGCTATAGTCAAGTCCCATCTTGAACAGAGGACACTTAAGTAGGGCACAGCTCAGTAGATCGATCTACAGTGGTTATACTCTTTGCAGCCCTCTTCCTGACCCCTGCCAAGCACAGTAAGGAGAACGACACCCTTGTTTAGCAACTCCACAACAGTGCTTTTAGTAGCGTTATCAAACCTACAGAACAGTGATGGCTAGACTTTAAAGAATATAAAGTTACAAACCTGCTTCTTCCACCGCCTATGTGATTTCATCAGCTTATTAAGTGCTGTAGATAAAAACTGATCCCGATTCCTGCCCTTCCAGGCCAGTGAAAACTCAATATAATCTGGAGAAATAATTCCGTCTGGGTGGAAATGCCCATCTACACTGCTTAGTTACACCATGAGGGGCTGACAAAGGGAGCCTGTTAGCTTTCAGAGGCAGATTAGTACAAGTTTTACTGGCAGCTGCACAGTAAGCACTAGGTACGTGGCTGTCTGCAGAGAAGGAAATACTGGGAAACAACATGACAAATCACAGCAATACACAGGAGGAAAAAAATATTATCCTTCGGCATCAGTCAGGGACTTAGCTAGGAAAACTGCTGCCAGATTAGCTTCTGTAATGCCCTGAGCCTCCAGCTTCCAGAATGATTGGTTCACTGTATGCATTTACAACAACAACAAAAAAAAAACCAAAAAAACCGTCTCAGCCTATGACTTTTTATTCCTTAATCCTGTATCTGAATTCATCTACCAAATACACATTTTTTTCTGTTAACGTGGCTTAAAAGTGAGGACCACATGCAGACATGAAAAAAAAACATATGTAAGAAATGATTCTGATGGTAGCTCTGAGAAAGAGAAATATTAGCTATTCTATAAATTATACTACTGAGAGAAGTGCAAAAGAACTTTATTACACTTACAGGCTTCTAGCAGGTATTCTGAAATCTTTGTTAGCCAAAAATCATTTTTCCATTGGTAATTTTCTAAGGGAAAATTGATCTTTATTATTAACAGCACAATACAAGAAACTGTACTTCTGAAGTCTTCCCTGCCTTCCCCCCAGTTCAGATACGTTGTATTGGTTTCTATTTTAAATGCCTTTACAGCTCTGACTGAACAACATTATTGAAGGTTTCTTGAACGACACACCAGGCACAAATAAAAACTTCAAGTAATAAGAATCCAATCTTAAAAAAAAAAAAAATGAAAGAATGGTCACAATGAATCCGCAATCTTCTGGTGCATCATTTTGCATCAGGTGATTAATCCATCTTTTGAGACTACTTCCAAGAACGGACCATCTGCTCTCAGCATGACTGTGCTCATAGAATCTGCACAGAATCTTTTACCTATCTTCAAGAGCTCTACAGAAAAGAATAAAAGTTTCTAAAAACAAAGCCAATAAGTTGTAAGCTACTAACCCTGAAATACTATCTCTCCACAGCTTCAATACATCTAAGCTGCATTAGCAGCCTTCTGCCACACGTAAGTGGCGTTTGACATGGAGGAAACAAAGGATACTGATGGAAGAAAATGGATTTTTAGCCATGAGATCACTGCACTAAAATATTCCCCACTCATTAAAAAAAAATCACAGAGAAGTGATTTGAGGAATTTGCATATGTACAATTTCTGAATTCTTTCTGATTTCATACAAGTGCTCTATTACAAAATTCCTCAAAGAGCATTAAAGCAACTATAGAATGAAAAACTCATCATCTATCCCCCATCCTGCCTGGAAGGAAAAACTACAGAGGAAAAAAAGCCCCTAACATTACTGTTCCAGCAAGACCATTCTGTGGAAGATGCCAGATCTGAAAGGGAAAAAGCAGCAAACCAATCACTTTTAAAGACAATGTCCCGCAAAGTTGAATTAAGGCATCTAGCTAATGGGATAGGGAATCAAATTCCCATATCACAAAGCAGCTACAGGAGACAGGATTGAAGGCAAAGGCACCTCTGCTGATCCAGCGCTGACAGTGCTGATCATGTGCTGCCAAGAGAGGTGGTCCCATTCCCCTAACCCTGGCCGCAGAGTGTCACTTTCTCCTTATGCCAGTATTAGCATTCATCTGTTCCCTCGGGGAGCCAAGCTCAAGAAACCACACCAGCACAATGATTCAGACTTCTAGCCATAAGCAAAAAAGCGCTCATCATCATAAGTCTCTAGCTAGGGGAAACGATAAAGACCAGCATTTTTGGCAGCAATCTGCCATTAGGTCAGCTCAGCTGTATTATAAAAATCCAGCTAAGGGTTGATGTGATAGCCCACAAAGGCAAGTGGGAGAGGAATTATGAGGAACGGTGTAATTAAGCTACTATGGAGTTTTAAAAAATGCCCAGCTATTTTTAGAAGCCTGTACAAATGACTTTCAGTCTTAATTTTCCAAAAAAGTGCAAGACAGAACACTCCATATACAGAAAGCAGGCCTCTAGAGTGTGCACCAGCAACCCAAAGGCCAGACCCTTGCTCAGATTTCAGAAGGTCAAAGCTTGTGTGCCAGGAACACAAGAACACTCAAACACAGCACAGCAAGGCAAAAGCCTGCAAGGAACTTGGCTGTCTTTTTTGTTTTAAATCCCAGAAYAGCAGACAAAAGTTGTCCTTACTTATTTGGCTTATAATTCTAAAACCTGAGATTGAAAGGAGCAATCACATCATTGCTCTGTTCTGGAACAAGGGAGCAGATCTCTTACTGAAGGGCTGGATGAGCCAAGTCAGGTGGTTAGACTTACCCTCCCAGAGGAGACAGCCAGCCAGGACTAAATCCAGTCCCCAGTCTGCCTCTTGCCATTGATACAACCCTTCTGCTGCAGCCATTCCAGGCGAAAGGAATGGAAATTGTTTCTTCTAAAGTCGATTGTGTCACTAGAAGTTTGCGTGTTCTCGCCTTCCAGACCACATTACAGTGAAGGAAAACAACTCCAGGAAGAGCCTTCTGATATCTTTACCAAAACTACAAGGTAGAAGAGACACCACTTCTGCCAAAGGGCAGAACAGATGCAAGAGAGAGCACCCCATGAGGAGGAGTAAAGAGACAGGACTATGTGCATGGGAGGAAGGGTCATGACTGTAGGAATCTCTGGTATAAGAATGAGAATACAAGGGGAGTGAAGGATTAAGAGTAGGATATTGTCTAGGACAGACATCCCTCTAGTGCAGAAATAGAGTGGGAAAGAAGGGAGAAAGCACAAAATTATTTTTGTATGATATCAGGTGCTGAAGTAGGAGGACTATGTGCATAGCTGAACTAGAGCTTGAATAGGAAAGGTGATGGAGAAGAAAAACAGATTAACAGAATTTGATGTGGGGGATGGGAATTAACCTCCCCATGAGTTTCTTAGGGAGGGTGTTAAGCTAAATGTTACAGAATGTTTCTCCTCCAACTCTTGTACCACAAACAGAAGAAAAGTGGTAGGTCTCCTTCAGTCAGGGCAGCACTTTTCCTTACCAGCCACACTAATATCACTCGGTCTCCAGCTAAAAGGATCCTAGAAGCCTGAGCCCTTACTRTTTGTCCCAATTCTATATTGTTTTGACCAGTTATGGTATATCTCTTAAATATGGTCCCAGTATTCTGCTTTTGCAAAATTTGAATATTTTATGCGTTAAAGGGAAATGTTTCTGTAAGAAAGCATAGGGAAATGTTTACCACAAACCTTTAGAAAAAAAATCTGTCCCTCTCATTGCCCTTTACCCTCTTTCACAGACATTTCCAGTAGGCAGAACGTGAGCTGCCAGATTAATTGTTCAGATGGCAGGGAAGCAGGCCACCAGACTCCCTGAGGTCCCAGCTGCTCCCCCCTATTACTAACAGGACTCCTATTAGAGGCTACATATCCTACTCTGATTAAAAGATTTCCTTCCCCAGTTTTACACCAGCTTATGCAGGTGCAATTGGCCAGTCTACCAATTTCAAAAGACTTGCTTTTGATTTATACCAAAGTAAATGAGAGTAGAATCAAGCTGAAGGAGTTCAGCTTTTCAAACTGCCTWTAAATCATGTTTGCATAAGCTGGCAGTGTCAGAAATGCTTTATTTCCAAAAACCCTATCCATTTGGGAGTAACGCAATGTAATATTACAGGATTGTTTTCTTTTCAAAACAATATCCCCTGAGGTCTATTTTACTTCACTTCCTAAAGAAATTTATATCAATGCGTATTACTGCTTTGCAACAATAATTACATCATGAAATTTAGGCCATAATTTGATGATGGCTTTAGTAGCAATGATTGCTTGAAAAATTCTTATCCCTTGTCCCTTTTTTTTTGCACTCCATACCATACTTGAAGACCTTCCCAGTTTCGTAGATACTGTTGTTTGAAGGTCATACTGCGATCAGAAAGAAGAATGATCTGGATTACAGCTCGTGCAAATTCCTCAAACTAATTTCACAGCTGGAGCTCCTATACTGTCAAGAACAAACAGTGTAGCCCACGCTGCATGTTCACACTGCTTCTTAGAAAAATACAGTGTAGAATTCAAGATTTGCATCAAAAAGTCTTAAGAGCCATTTCAGACCCTCATTTATTTCCTCTCAAAAACTTCTTCGCACATTCAACTGAGAGAAACAAAGTTAACAGAGTGTTAAAAAATCACCTATGTGAAAGCCTCCAACTACATTTTTGTGATGTTCTGTTAGTAAGAACTTGTTTATTGCTCAAAATATTGTGGCCAAGTTTTTTCACCTGCTAATGTGATATGTCTCAACTCCAGAGCATCATTTATGATGTCTTAGGTTTCAGAAAGCACTCACTATTCACTTGCAGGGGGAGGGGAGGGCAGAGTAGGGGGATGACTGCTATAAAATACTTCAGATTGGATATCTAAAAACAGTGGTGCTCACAATCATTAATCAATTCTGAAAAACCTAAGCCAGTATAGTCATATCTGATATCATATCTGAAATCATTCTGATTTCCCTCCTATCCTTCTCTGAAGTCTTTCAGGAATTTTCCAAGAAAGCTATGAAATAAAGCATCTCCAAGTCTCCTGGCTTACATACCACCAGATCTCAACACGTTCTGCTCTATCTTGATTCCTCATCATTCTTTGACATTAGCTAGACATCTAGGTAGTTGAATATTGGCTCTATCTTGCTCAGCCTGCCAGCCAGAATGGTGGTACCAAGGTGGTCAGCCATTATTATTGTTTCATTGTGATACTGCAGACATTTATTCACTCCTACCTTATGATTAGGTCCTACTTAAATTCTTAAATTTAATACTTAAATTCTTCCTCAATTTCTTTATGATATTAGAATGACTGATAAGTCCTTGTGATGTGATATTAACATATGGCGAAAATATCAAGGCTGCTAGAAAAAGGTGAAGGCCTACAGTAGCACAACTAACAAGTACACTTTAGAACACAGTGAGAGTCTTTGAAGGATACCTTTGATTTGGCTCTCCCAAGTTTAAAAGAACTTTTGCTACTCATTTCAGTGTTACAGAATCAGACTCTGGCAAAAGCAGAAGGAATTTAAGAACTTAAGGAAAAAGAAAAATAATGATCCGAGGGCAAAAAACAGGAAAGAAGAAGAAAAAACACTCAGTCCTAGAGCTGCAGAACCATCTTTCAGACTTACCCAGCACTGGCCCTAGAAGATAATTAGTCACTTAGGAATCTAAAATAACTGTTTTCCATTATGAAAAAAATATTTAATGTTTTCTAAACAAACATGCTCTCTTCTTGAATTGAGATCTATCTCTCAGGATTAGCTATCACAGAATTTAGGTATCATCCATGTACACACTACATGTCTGCACAATTTCCAAACCCCTAGAGGAAGGCTAAATAATCATGTAACGAATATGCAGAAATTGTATTTAGAGTTAAGAGCATTAACACTGCTTGTCCCTGCCTTTGTTACAGTTTTTTTTCAATTTTAATACTTATCCTTTCCATATTGTTCTACACTGCTCAGTCTTGATTGATGATCCCTGTAAATATTTGTTTAGTGATTAATCATCCACCTTTATATTCCACATTTTACTGAAAGCATCTCGATCACAAACCAAAATGCTCCAATTTTAATACAGAATAGTCTAACAACTGCCTCCAGATAAGGGAGGGGAGATTGGAAAAAAAAAACAAAAACACACACACACACACACACACACACACCCTACTTCGGATTGTTGCAGCTCCAAGGTCTGTCATTCACACAGCTATTGTCAGTTGGCAATGAACAACCATCTCCTTCCCAAGCTGGGCTCAAAAGAGATATCAGGATAAACGGTAATTGCCTAAATACGATGCTATGGATTCTTAACTGGGGTGTCATAGAACATTAGTTAGAAATACCTGGGGGGTTTTGCTGCCTTTTTTTGTTGTTTGTTTTCTTAAGGACTATAACTCACCACTTCCCCCTCGCTCTTTTCCCCTTAATAGATAAACCACCTGAAAGCAATAATAAACTATATTTGAGCAGCATGATAGCTAGTTTTGGGGCAAGAATTTCCCAACAGATATTAAGGGAAGGTTGTGACCTTGAAGCCATGCTTGTATTGAAATAAACAGCGAAAAGTAGATATATTTTTTTAAATGAATCGAAAACATATTTTCTGCATCCTTCAAGCATTACAAAGCTATAGTCCCTACAGCACCCAAGGATATGCCTACCCTAGGTAACTTTCTAATCTAAAGACGACCAAAAGAAAATCAAGTCCTAAATGCCACACAGCACGGAATAAATTAACAAGAGGCAGAATTAGAACTCAAGTTTGTGTGATGTCTTGTGTTGTACCAGACTTGACACTTAAGTATAAATCCTCTGCAATGTAAATAACTCATTCTTACATATTCATATAAATGTCACATAAGTATGGAAACTAGGGCCTACTTGCTTAACTAGTTCCACTCCTTTGCATGTAACATTTTTCCAGTACTCCTTCCCCTTGCAGTCCAACTAAGGCATATGGCATATGTAGATACGGATACTGCACTCCCAACAATACCACTGCTCCAGCCCCTGTACTTGCCCTGAACTGGTAAGCCAGCTTTTGCCAGCCACATCACTGCTGCTCTCTTGGCACAGTTTTCCATGGCTATGGAGCAAATGTGTTCCTGTTCCATGTGTTCACAAGCAAGGATGCCAAGCTTTGGGCAGAAGCCTTCAGAATCAAGCCAGACAGATGATTTCTGCTGTTTCTCTATTTTATGAACTTTAATGGCAGGAGAGTATGAACTGTTATTAACTGAAGAAATTAGCATTGGTCTATCATAAAGCAGTAAAACAAGCTCAAATTAGTAAGAGATTTCAGAAAAGAGGAATGTGAGAAAAGTGAGTAATCTATCAGGAAATCCAAATTAGAACTAATTTGGAAAAATAATCTACCATCCAATACATACACTTGAGGTAAAAGGAGAGACACACTGCTGTACATCTTAGAGAAGATAATTATTAATGCCTCACAATTGTGGAGAAGAGTGACAGACTTAAAGCATTCTGCAATTTTAGCATCGCTTCTAGGAACTGGAAAATTCTTATTCCAAATTTCAGAGAGGAGCTGGGCCACCTGTATTTTCAGCAACTCCAAAGGTGGTTCATTTAAGGAGCTGGCATTTTCTGAACAGAAACATCTCCCCCTTCTTCCAGCTATCCCATGTTTACATGCACATTCCAAGTTTATACCATCTCCCCGCTACTGTTTGCTACTTGACTTTAAGGAATATTAACTTAAGGCAAAAACAAATAATTCCAGTTGGATTAATTACGCTTCATAGGGTAGCTAGGCACAGAAACAAACAAAGGGAAGAGTAACCTTTTTGGACAAGCAACAGATCACCAGTCATACAGCCTGCTAGGCCTCTGATATTATCCTGTGTGCAAATAATAACAGTCTGTGCTTGTCTGGCACATTTACCCAGAGAAATCTGGCATATGTTTTACTGTGAATAATTAGGACAAACACTCAAAGCTGTGTTATTTCAAGGTAGCTTTTATTATGGCTTCATGACTCCAGACATTTAAAGCTAGAGTAAAAAACAAGATATCAGAAAGAATATCAAAACCATACATATGTATATGTATGTATGTATATGTACGCACACTATCCTGCACTACAGCAAAGAGCTAAAATAGATCTAGTAGGATTTGAAACAAAAACTGTCTCTAGACAAGCTAAAAGGCAAGATACCAAACTGCACTTTGAAAATTTGTTCATCTGTGAAACTACGACTACTTCATAGTTTGTTTTCTTCCTAACMTGATTTAAATATGAAATCTTTAAAATGCAAACCTGAATCCAATTTAAGTATTATGTATGTGAATACTGATGTCTCAAAATGTGAGTATGTATGTTTCAAAATCAGTTTGGKTTTTTTTTCTGGACAATGCATTTTTTTTTTTAATTGTAAAAGAAATGTCAGTGGAAGAAAACAAGAGATACTCCAGAGAAAAATTGAGGAAATAGGCTTGGTTTCCTATTAGATTACTTTAGTATTGACTCTCCCAATTTTACTTGCAAGTCCTATCATATTTAGAGGTTTTACAGAATCTCAGTTTTATAAATCCCAAGAACATACCAGAATTCAAATAAAGGGAGCTCTAGGAACCAGGCTTACAGGCCTCCTGGCACTGCATCAGACCTTGAAGTCACCAGTAGCACTCTAGTGACTCAGAATTCAGAAGGCAAATAGAAAACAAACTTTTTTTTTCTTTAAATAACACTTCATGATTTTTGAGACTACCACATAGTATTGTAATACATCACATGCTAAGAACTGTCATCTTCAAAAACCTGGGGTCCACAGCACCCTTCGCACCAAGTCCACAGAGGGTTCAATAGCCAAAGGAAGCCACAAAAGCCCTCAGCTGTTCATTCCTGTCCCTGCACGGCCCCCTCCCACCCCCTGCACACCAACCTTCGTGTGGACAGGCAGAGAACCAGGCTAGAGAACTGGAAAGCGCATAGGTGTTTCTGCAGGGTTAGTTTTAACAAAGACCAATTCTGCCTACATCCCCATAGGGGTGCTTGGGCCTGCACAAGGCAGGTGGCAGCCAGCCCAGGACCAGACAAGAACAGCCTCACAGCGGGACAGAGCAGAGCTGCCTCCCTGCTGTACCCGTGTCAGAACAGCAGCACAGGCTCCAGCAGATCTTGGTGATTCCCATCTGGAAGCTCATGGATCAGTTTTTGAGAGGAGTCTCATCTAGCCTTCATTTACGCAAGCTTATATTGAAAAATACTTCTGTGCATCAGCTGGACAAACAAATCCTTTTGACCCAAGTGGGCTTGCAGGTGTCGCTCTTGTACAAATGGAAACTCAAAACCAACTTAGTGCCAAAAACATCAAAAGCTGACCAGTACCAATCAGCATAATCACTACCAGGCAGGAAAAGTGATCTGATTAAACTAGCTTAATAGTAAAAAGTGGCCAGATGAGAGGCATAACAGTTCTGAAAAAAATATACATGGGGCTTCTGAATGTTAAAGTTATTAAAAAAAAGAGAGAGAGAGAGAGAGTTTACAGTTCCAGGCAGTTCTAAATTCAAATCTTGCCGCACTAGTCATTAATAGAATTCTTTCCAGTAAAATTTGGAACAGAATTAATCATCCTGTTCCAGACAACTATGATGGAAGTGATGAGTTAAATGAGTCAGGGTTGGTGTCTAATCCACATAATTAATCTAATTCAGTGATTAACCTGAGGAGGGAAGAGCTCCTTTAAGCACAAGTGAAATAGTGAATGAATCATTACTTGGCAATGATGGTGATTATTTTGAAAATGCAAGTTCTGTTTTGTTGGAAGGTTTAGACTAAGTCTAAAAAGAAGAAAATACACAAATTACCAGGTGCTAGGACACAAACTCTAGGCAGCCTTTCTCTGCCCACTATAAAGAAAAAAAAAAAAGACACTGCAGTCACTAAAACCATCTGCTGATTAGTCAAACACTAGAAAATGTACTGGGACAATACTTAGGTTACGACTTTACCCTAAACATTGCTCTAACATACATCAATTATTTTATTGCAAATACTAATGGTGAGGGTTCTTTGCATACTGTTTTGTCTATTAGGCTACATTTCAAGCCTTGTTTTTAATCATTCTCCCTGCCTCAGACTTACCATAAAACCTCTCTCAATGTCCATACAAAAGACAGCTCCCACAGTACCAGGATGCATTTTACAACTGTCTAATTCTAATATCTCGTAAGCAGTTTTTCTACATAGCTTTAAAGTCACACAAACGATTTTTAAAGATCCCATACTTCATATAATATGATGTGGTTTCTGCTCAATGCAAATCACAAGCTAAGTATTATTGTAATTTCATAAAAAATTTAAGACAAGAAAAGCAAGCACAGCCACCAAAGGAAGCAGTCTGCCCTTGCTTATTTGTTGTTACCCTAACACCACTAGCTTTCTTGTGCCACACTAAGAATTCACACAGCTGCACAGCAAATTGGACTGGCAAATTCACCCAGGGTAAAAATTGAGGCTAAAGGCGGCTAGTTTTAAGTTTATGCAAGTTTAGCGAATATATGAAGCTTCACCGTTCCTTTCAGGAGCGCAGGAAACCAATGAGAGAAGAAATTAAGTAATGTCATATCTGACAACTGAGAGTTGTCCAGCCCTGATTACAAGAGACTGCCAAATAAGCCAATTGCCGTGGCATTAGAAACGCACATTAGCTAGTGAAGGGTTCCTAATACTTCCTGGCAATGTGTCACTGTATATATAGATTTTACAGCCTGCCTATACACTTAACAGCCATGAAAATAACTGCTGTGGAAGAAGTGATTTATCCCCTTTGACATGATCCAAAACCAACTAAAGCCAACAAAGATTCCTGCGGAACTCAGCAAACTTTGGATAGGAGTCATTTATAGCTATCRTAGGCTAATGTCTTATTGCCAATAGAAAAATGATCTTCTCTTCCATATTGGGACAGCTAATACACAGCACATTGCATTTTTATTTCTAGCTTCCATTAGAGAAGATGTAAATGTTGAAACTCTTAGACAATCTACCATCATACAACACAATTAAGGAGAAAACTACCCACATTTTATTTGGGCCAAAACCAGCTATTACTTCTGTTATGAAATAAACACCACTGCTTATATTTTTAATCAATTATTAATTCAGGATTGTGCTTATCAAATTCTTACTATTTCTCTACCGAGGTAGAGAATCCCTATGGCTCACAGAAATATCAAGCTAAGGAAGGAACAGAATGACAGACATATCAGGCAAGTAGTATTTTGCTCTGTGTAAATCCAGAATATTTCCAGATTAGCAAGTAGTGTTGAAGCCATTAGACATTTACCTGGGCTATTACTGTAGGTCATGAAAGTTGCAGAGACGCCCATTACTTATGCCCAATGTGTTTGTTTTACTGATGGATGCTGCACATAAAAATGTCAACACCTGTTCCAGATTTCCTGCATAACTTCAAGCAAAAAAAGCTCAGAAGTTATTTTTGCAAGTTCTAGAAGTGAAGTCCTACTCCTGAAATCATTTTTCAACTGTACAATACTTATCTACAGCTTAATGAAATGTGTCATATGAATAATTCTAATTAAGCCAATAGTGGCATAAAAACGTTAAAGGACAGTTCAGGGAGAGAAAAGGTTTTGTAACAGCTAAAGATTCTGTTCCAGCCCAAGTCACTAATATCATTATTCAATCAACTGAATGATCTAAGTCAATGTTTTCAAAATAGTCCTACTGAACAAAAAAATTTTTATTTGGCATTCTGGTGGGCAGCCTTTCTATAGTGGACAAGGAATAAATGTTTATGGAGAACATACCACTTTTAACATGTGAAAGAAAATTCTTAGCAAGTCAGAAGGTATGTCAGCCATTATGCTAATATTAACAGGTTTTCACCATCACTGAAGAGCTAGCTACTGTAGAGATCCTACTCAGGGCCTTGCAATCCACTGCTACTCTTCCGTCTTTCATGGTGTATCGTTAACAAAAACAAATGTGCATGGATGCATACTTTCCCCTGACATACATACTCTATGACAAAGTCACATTTTCACTATAAGTTTTTATGCATCTAGAAGTTTTCCTATGAGATCACATAATAGTTATTAGCACATCTTTAAGAACAAACTCTTCCTAAAGTCATAATAAAATCCACCTCTGAAGTAATTACTGATGAAAACTGCACAGGGAATCATTACAATGACCTGCCAAATAAAAGTCTATTCTGCTGCACAGTAGCATATTTTACTCAGAGGAATCCATATTAACTCTAAGACAACCCATGCTTAAAGTTGCATTTTGGAAACATTCTTCTTCTAAGCAACCAGAAGGTGCAGCCAAAGTCAGTAGCTGAGAATTCTGTCTACCCACACCATAAATAGTCATGTCCACTCCTTTCAAGGAGATGGCCCGAGCCAGACCACAACTACAGTCTCTTAAGCATTCAGAAAGTTACACCAGGAATGACTTCTTTAATGAATAAAGACACAGGTATAAGAGATTGTAGCTGGCTTTGTACTCACACAAAAGAAGCAGAGAAATGCCAACAGGAGCACATGGCAGACATGAGCACAGAATCAGAGTGTTAGAGCTGCCAATGATTTCAGAAAACCCAAAGGATACATGGCAAGCAAAGCTAGTGCCCTACCTACTAGCTGCAATCAAGTTGCAGATTCAAGCCAGATTGGCAGAGACCACAGGATGCCCTCCAAAAGCTATGCAGTAGCTATCTCCAACATAAGCCTTCATCCCCTTGAGATATGACTGAAACAGTTTCACTACAGTTGGTACAGTATCTCTGGAAATTTTTTAAATAAAGACAACTCAAACCTTCATTCTGGACAGATTCCCCACTCACCCCCACAACATCTCCCCAGTGTTTCTCATCTTGGTGTTAGAAATGTTTTCATCTCATCTAATGGGGGATTTTTTATYATTATTATTTATGCTTTGCATTTTCTTGTTTTATTGATGGGAGATGAGGAGAAAGGAGATGGTAGTRAAGGAAGCTTAAAAATCCCCAGGCTGCTACTAGACAATCTAGGAAAATTAGTTCCTTTGTATCATAGTTACACTCTTGACAGCTGCGAGAATTTGCTCTTCAAGGAGGACTGAAAAAAAGATATAGCTCCCAATACCAAGTCATACCAAGTCTTCAAACCTAAAGAGGATTTTTAAAACAACAGCCCAGGCATGGAAAAGCAAAGCAGCAGGACCAGCTGCAGGGGACAGGTGTAAAGGAAGATGATTATTCCAGCTTGAAGGAATAACTATGTTTAGTGAATTTTTATTTTTTCACCTCTTTGACAGTTAATAACCCACGCAAGGCCACATCAGAGTGTATAAAGTCCTTTAAAACACCTCTAGCTTCAACTGACTACACAGGAGGGAGTGGTGCCAAACCAGGCTCCATGTTCTAGCCAACCTCAAAGACCGAATAACTGATGATGGTGAAAGCCAGCTCAACAGCCTCAGTATATTTCTTGTTTCTGTAAAGTAAGGTCTTTGATTACAGCACAAGACACAAACCAAGCTCTGCTGAGTGCAGGCAGCTCTGACCTGACTGCTGCTTGGTTTTGCAATTGCATCCAAAGAAGAAAATAAATCAATAAATAAATCACAGTACCAAAGTCAGCTAATGATAATGCCTATGATATCTAGATACACTGCCTAAAAGTCATGACAAGGTATTTTAAATTGGCTTGGATTTAAACACTAGCAGTTAGATTATAAACTGATATCTCACTACAAGCAAAGAGCAGTAAGAGCAACAGCAGTTATCATTTTGTGAGACAGGACGTAATGAATGCCAGATAAACACATTTTATATTTCTCATAGCTAATATCTATTCAAGGTGACAGCTGATTAACTTTTTGATTGTAAATTCCTTAAGTGGAGTCCTAGGTTGAATCTGTATGTTCAGTAAAGCCCCATTCGACACCAATCCAATCTCAGAGTGGTGGCAGTCAACACATGAAAAGTAATTCCAAAATATGAGAAAGGGATTCAACGAAGATAGTGAAACAGTTGTTTACAACACAAACACTGTACAGGGCTTTGTTCTTCCTCCGTGCAAGTTCTCTTAGCAACCTCTACAGTTACCATGAAAAATGTCAGACACAATACACTTTTCTTGTAAGCAGTTCCTCCAAGTCTCTGATAAAATTCAGCCACATGCAATCAAGATACTATCAATATTGAATTGATTTTGTCTGTATAACATTTAGGTTGTAATTTATGCTGTTTCATCTTGCAAGCAATATCTGTTGTACTGTTCTGTCAGCACAGCACAATCTTTATTAGGTTTGAAATTATTAAACTCATTTAGTCTTTGATCTGTGAATGAAGAGAGGCTAGTTATATTACTGTACCATGGTTGTATTGGTTAATGTGTATTTCATCTCAGAATAAGAGGGGGGGAAAAAAAAAAAAGCATGTGTGGAAAGTTTCTACCCAACTGATAGCACTTGCACAAAAAGCACTACTTAGAGCTGCTAGTTCATGGGCATAGAGTTTTGTCTAGTCCTTTATATAAGTTTGGAGACCAAAATATCTGGTATTTATTTATTCTAGATCCGTCACTGACTTTTTTTTTTTGATCAATTCACTTACCTTTTCTAGTACACATTTATTCATCTATAAAAATGTGTGTTATGTATATACCTTCCTTCTAGGACAGCAGTGCTGCAACACTTAAACCATGTAACAGAAACTGGCTAATATCATTAGGCACCCCCTAAACCCAACTGCTATGGCTCCTACTAATTAGTCTTACCTTATGGGTTTGTGTAGAACATCAACCAAATCTGAAGTTAAAACAATAACCAAATAGCTGGARCAACAACAATAGCTTAAATCCTTTATCATCAATTTTCCACTGCATTGGATCTGGTATCACAAGCCAGTAGCAACCCTCTGAAATCAACAGGGTCATACAGGTGCCAGCCCATACTGAATAAAACATATGCAGAGGTCATACAAATTAACTCATCTGATTCCTTTTCAACTAGACCACAAGCTGTTCTACTATTTACTCTCTGCATTTTAAAAATTGATGCACTGATTTTTCTGCAGAGTCTTGAGCAATTTCAAYTCATTATACAAAGCACACCTAAGTAAATGCTTGACAAAGTTAATGACGTATCTAAAAGCATTAAAACAGAAAYAGCATTGTAGTTTGGAGACTATATCATACACATCATGCACACTRTTTGTAAACACCAACGGATGGCATGTACCATTATATCCAGTTCAAAAGAAACTTAATCATGCAGCACATCTTTTAATATCAGAGTTACTAAAATTACTACCTCCACAAAGTAAAACAAAGCAATAGGTATGGAAATCACCATTCATTTTGCTTTTAAGTCGCATTCAGGTCATTTCTAGAAACAGGTGTATCAAGTTTAGGATGCTTTTTGCCATATATATTTAAATGACAACTTTTGCAAGTCTGAGAGATGTAATTCTTCAGATATCTGCAGATTTTCTTAAAATCCATTTAAAAAAAATGTTATAAAGTAGTCATTTCATAAAGAAATATCCCTACTCACACTTGTACTGCAAAATGTCACAGGTTCAGCAGTTAGTTCAACTGATTTCTTCAGCGTCTACTGGGTTAAGACTTTTACACACACATGCACACCATACAATCATAGATACAATACCTCCCCTTGTTATTTAATCCCCTGAAGCTATAACTGAAAAATGCTAATATTACCTTGCATGCTTGAAGCAGCTTGTTAAAAGAAAGGCAATTTTCTCATATGTCAAAAGATTCCAGTCCCATGAGATCCTCCAGTTAGTTTATAAAGTAATTTAATCATAATTAAAGCAAAATTGCATCTTACCCAACCATCATGTTTTGCAAGACAGATATAGCTAAAAAATAAAAATCTACATTGCCAACAGGAAGAGAGTAAAATCACATTACAGGAGAGGGAGAAAGGGGGAATTAAAGGTTAGAGGCTGTCACTCTATACCAGAGGTAATAAAGAACTTCTGCAGTTCCAGGTCCCTCCCTTGACTCCCCGTGAGGACATGGGTGAGTGGGCCACATTCCTATGTATAAGACAGCTCTTTTCTGCATCTTTCTCCTTGTGAAAATTGTTACTACAAGAACCCACCCACTCCTCTAGCCAATGACAGCAATACAAAAGCACACCTTTTGCAGTTCCCCCACACAGTACTGCTGTTTCACAGAAACCACATGGGTATCAGAAAACAATGTGGACACTTGGTTTTCTGATGAGTTACATTTAGCCACNATTTTAATGTCATCATTAGGTAAGTGGAATCAGATCCTTCACCTAACGCCAGTTTCCTGGATAGGTTGAACTGACAATAAATATAGTATACAACACAGCAAGTATCTGCCTCTGAATTAGGCCATGAAATTCTGTGAATCTTAGCTTTTGTTTTGTAATACTATTGAAACTGGAAGAGATGCATGTAAGATACAGTAACTAGCTATATCTAGTTTATAGACATTGTTAAAAACCATGTATGAAACATCATGTTACTCAGAATAACGACTTTTTTCACTAATAGCTACAGAGGAACATGATGCATCAAGACTACATCAGAGTCCAATGAAAGAAGGTTCAGACAGGGCACGCGGAAAATAAGGGCTAGATAGGAAAATTCTTCTCCCCAATTCTAACTTGCACCTTGCAGGTGGGAAAAATGGGGGGGGGGGGGGGAGAAAAATCTTACTGCAGGAGATTATGATGTGGCTGAAAAATGTCTCCATTGATGACTACTCTAATTGCATTTCATCAATACACTTAGCAGCTTGTGAGGGCATGAAGAGTGCCACAGCAGGCAAGCAGATAACTGTCTAGTAGAACAGGCAAAGGAAAGGGACATAATGATAAACTTGCAGTGCTCCACAGCTCTGAGTAAACCTTAATAAGGGATAACGAGYTTACATTTTAGACTTTCCAGCCCATCAAGAATATCCAAAGTAAATGTGTAACTAGAGACTGATATGACTTGAGAGAACCTCTTATTAGCCCAACAAATCATACGATATGTACCAACATATAATAGACATGAGTATTTACAAAGATGCATACAGAGTAAAATGTGAGTGTGGTAGGCCTCCAACCAGAGAGATTAACATAAGTTTAATATTTTGTTTCAAAATTTCAACATAAAACAATGCTTGCTTTTCAAAATTTGAAAAATATAATACTTCAGGTTAATTTCCCCCAATTATTCCTCCCTGAAAACAACTTCAAAGTTCCTGCTATGGTCTATTCCAATAGCAGAACTAGAAGATTTAAATTCCTGCTTAGAGTTTTATATAGAATTAAAGTAACTCAGGAAACTAACTTTTTATACTGAAAATCTCATAATCAGAATGCTATGTTCCCCCAGCTCAGAACAGAGAACCAAGTACATTGTTMATAATGGAGAGAAGATAAGAAAATTGTTCCATAGCATCTTTACTTTTACTGCATTAAACAGTAAGAGAAACAGCTATATCAGATGGAGTCAAGTATTATAATCAAGCTACTAGAAGTACAAGAAAAATTGTATTATATTCCAAGGGTCAGCATATGTTAAAGCTTGCTTTTATTAATTTTTTTTTTTCTCCCAACAACTCAAACCTCAATCCCCAAATCTCCTTCTAGGAAAAAAAAAAAACACCACTGAAACTGTGGCACCCAAGGCTGCGCCTGAATTGGATGAACGCAGCCTAGCTGCAAGCACTTACAAGATTAGATCCATTATGTCTTCTGAAATGGAGTTGAACATGAAGCCTATCAGCCTCTTGAGAGAGTCTCCTTATGGTCCTGTCTCTTATGCATTTTAAGATTTTCAAATCATCCCAATAGAGGGCAGTGCTACCCACACTAAGTTAATGCATCCTGCACTTCCATTTAGAATCAAACTTTTCTAAATTTATGGACAGCTCAAGTCTTGTTAAAGAACAAACAAAAAGAATATCTTCTACAGTAGCACCACAATAGTTTTAATCCTCAAATAAGTAAGATTTACACACGACTTTGAATATCTGTTTATTAGTCCACCTCCCTCTATCAGTTTGCTTTCTAATGAGTGGGAGTGAAGGGAGGAATAAAAACACCCACACCCACCCACACTCATAAACAGGCACTTTTAATGATAGCTTTCCAAACCATTCTCCATGGGAAGAACRCCCATAATAGTTATTATGGCTTAAAACTATAAGAAAGCCCTACTGATATCAAGAAAAGCTTAAGATTTGGAGAATGTGTTGCAGCTTCTTCCAAGATGGGAACTATTTCTTGCCTTTCTTCTGAAACCCCAGATGTTTCGTTCTATGAACTTCAAGATCTTGGAAGGTTTAGGCAATCAAGATTTTAACTATCATGGAAAAATAACAGCAGAACATGCCGTTGTGCTTATACATAGACTCTCGTGCTTCTGACACAGACCACAGCAAAAACACCCTTCATATTTTAGGTTGTTTCTTTAAGCAATAATAAAACAAATATTAGAAAACAAAACAAAAAACCCTGCTGTGTTTACAACTCAGAAATGTTCTTATAACCCAAACCAGGAGGTCAATATAAATCATAACTTGAAACTACATCTGTGTGTATGCATGTATATATGTATTTTATCTTAAGTAGCAGTAGCTTGCCAGTGAACTAAACTGAGCACACTTTTTAGATTTTAAAATTATTCAAACTCTGCCTCATTTTCACTGCAAGCTTTGGAGAGCATGTTTCACCACCCTTTAGCTCTCTTCAGGAAATGACTGAAGTACAGTGGTTAACACCTATACCATCCTCAGGACTACTTTTAATTTGACGGTAACAGCATTTATGAATAAATAGTTAAAATATTTATTATTATTACCTTATTTAACATCAAGATATGATATCTACAGTTACAGAATCATGGCAAGCACAAACACACAAGAGACATGAGGTCTCCAGCACATCTGCTAACGCCTTCCACAGCCCATAAGTAAATGTTCTAAGCAAGGATCAAGCTGTCACCTCTTCCCATGGGAGATGATTAGCAGTCTACTACACTGGAAGATCTAATAAATCACTGTCAGCACATCCTGATAGATATGCGCCTTATTTTTGTTTATGTTTATTTCATTTATTATTTAATAATCTGGATCCATCTTAAATAACTGCTTTCATCAGTTGTTATGCTCTGCCAACACTAGCAAGTCTAATACTGCATTCATCCCAGTTCCTCAGGTTTGTGCTGTTCACATGTGATCCCTACTGTTGGTTATACTAAATGCCAGTGGGCAAGCGGGATCTCAAATTGAGGCTGGAGTGGATCAGGTACTGATAATCAAACAGTGAGAGACTGTATCCCAACCAAATATCTTGTAACAGGTCACAAGGCATAAAAGCAGAGAAAAGCTAGTGTTATTGTACGTAGTTTACTTGTTGGGAACCAAAGTGCAAAAGGATAAAGCAATTTATTTGGTCACACAAGAAGTTTGCAACAGAAGTCAGAAATTAATCCAGATACCCCGAATCCAAGTCTACCAACCTAACCATAAGACTGAGAAGGCATTCCTGGGCAGTCGTGGAGTTCTGATTGTTTACATCTAACTGAAAACAAGAGGTATAAAAGAATTGAAAAGGAAAAATAGATATTTTGATTTAAAACAAACATCTTTATAGTTTAGGCAATCTTTTCTGACATGAGGAATGGTAGATTAGAAACTGAATGGTCCAAATACCTAATACAACTATTTGATTTAAAGAACACGTCTGTCTGATGTGCACATCTTCATGCAATATCATTAATACAGTTGTCAAATGTTTAATCTGAGATTAAACACATTTTAGAAATTGTCTACTTCCATATGCACTTTATACTCTGAGTTTTGGTCATGGTTGTCATCAGACATGAAAACAGTTGGATGCTTACAAAAGATTAGTACAGCTGAATTGAAACTGAAGGCTCAGAAGACAGTAAAAAAAAACAAAAAAAATCACCTCATGCTCTGTAACTTGATCTAACATTACAGTACCAGTACAGTATCTCGCAAAGGTGTATTTTCAGAAATGTTAGAGAGGAAGGAGAATCCCTAGAAGCATCATAGCACTTTGTGGAGACTATGGCACATGAACAAAAAAAAAATGTAGACTTCATTTAACAAACTCAGCATACCCAGTTCATTGGCTTTACAACTGTTAGGCAACTCGCTGCAACTCCAAGGAATTTTACTCATGACAGAGACTCTGCAGTTAAGTATAAGAAAGTGCGAGACTTAAACACATCTTTCAAATGTACTGTTATGACCAGCTATTCACTTTCACAATGGGCAGTTCTTGAAACGGGCATCTTTTAGGAAAAAAGATGAACCAATGCTTCTCACAAGGTTAACTTGTCATACGTATTTAGAAGAGATACTGAAAATACCTTCATATTTCTCCAGCTTCTCTGGATACAGACCTGGAGTAGTTACAAAAACACTTTGTTCTGATTAACTCAGAATGTAGACTACTGATCAAGACTGGCTTGAAATTCTGGAAGCTTCAGCAAGTTCCTGGGGAAAGCAGAAGCCATATAGAATTGAATATTCTGGAACAAATCTTGTGATTTTGGTCTTCACACAGCCAGAGCAAGATCAATCTGTATATTTACACAGACAGCAAATTGATGACATCTGTATAGTAAATTAGTATTAGCACTGACTTAGTGTTTCAGTTGCCAAAGCACTTGATTAATATTAAACCATACAAGCAGGATCCTGTGGAAAAACCAAGTAGCTAAGTCTCCAATTTACAATGGGAACAAGCAAGGCAGAGACACAGAGCACAAGCCTGCAAAATACCAAAAGTCATCATCATCTCCTTGTTAGGTAGCTTTAGGATACAGTTCCATGAGGTCCTGAAATCTATAAAATGCCCCTGCTACAAACAGAATCAATTTCAGAACAGTAAGTAAAACTCAAAAAAATTTTTTTCAAAAAAAATCATTAAGTTACATTCCTCCTKGCACACAGCACTGCTCTTGAAATGTAATTCCAAATTCATTGCTCAATACTACAAAGACAGCTTCCTTCTCAGGTGGTGCACCCACATTCCTGCAGATGAAAAAAGAAACCTTTTTCCCCAGATTTCTATCCTAAGCTTTTTTTTTTTTTTTAATTACATTGCAGTAAAGCTGTATAACAATTCTTTTCTGACTCAATATTTCTGCTCAAAACCAAGGACAGTTATATCTCCATTAGCAGTTATTCAGTCAAACTGATAGGTTAGCAACTACTGTTATGATACCGCCTGGTATTTATTCTTGCACAAAGGCATTTCTTTACTAATGAAGTAAAAGATTTCTGATCTCAACCTACCACTAAGAAATCCTGGGTTCTAGTAACAACAGACCTTAAACAAAAAACCCATTTAATTATCTTGTAATTTTATGATCTGAAGGGGCCTCAATACTTGTGCAATGGCAGGCATCACCTTTTTTAATATTACTTACAAGCCAAGCCCCACCACCACCACCACAACTTTTGGAATCCCAGAGCCCGAGGAAGCAGCCCACTGCCTGGGAGCAGCAGCCCAGCTGTTTTCTTTCAGAGCTTGTTTCACCTGAATTTGACAGCTCATCTGTATAATTATCTCTGTATGTGGATCTAGCACCATACAAAATATAAGAATGTGTTATGTTGATATACAAGGCATATTGTAAGTGCCGAGCCAAACAGAACAGCAAGATGAGCAAGAGCTTCCAATTCTCTTCATTTCTTTCTAAGAAAGCAGTTTTCCAGGGCTGATTTATACCTTAAAAATAATAACCCTTTTCTTCACAGCAACACCTGGAGACTTTAAAGGCCTTTTCTTTATGGCTTGCAGCGTACTGTGAGGTATATATCCATTTTTAGAATAAATTACTTATAAGAAATGCCGCTGTAACAGTTGGGGCTTTTTCAAATGATTCTGTAATTATCCCTGCACTGACCCTTACCGAAATCTTATTTTCTGTCAGTTGGTTTGTGCTGGTGCTGCTGATGACAATAGAAAAACAACCGGATTTGAGAAGCAAAACAGAGAACCTAATTTAGCCCCCAAGACTTTCATTACTGGTTATGATGTGCAAAAATGAGAAAATCCAGCTTGATTTTCAAAACATATTGCAGCTTTGCTCAATTGGCAGTGTCTGAAACATTTTTTTCCCTAATCTGCAACCACAGATGTCCTCTAGTAGAATTCCAGTGAAATTTTCACTAAAATAAGGTTCAATTACTAAAATAATCGCCCTCTCCAAAGACTTTTCTTCAAAAATCCTCTGCTCATCAGCCTTTTCCTAGCCTCTAAGTGGTACGAAGGCATAATACAAAAGAGATAGAATGGAGGTTACTGAGACTAATTCCAAATTTAGAATTATTCCGAGGTCTCCGGATGGCAAAAAGATRATGAGACATGCTAGAGTAAATAGAATATGGAAAGCATAATAACCAATACTTTTGCTTATCTATTAATCATAAGGGCTTTTTTTTCATAAAAGAAAGACGTTTATAACATTTTTGTAACGTTAGTTTCGTACACATGGCCAAAAATAGCTAATCAAACCACAGGCATATTACTCTAGGTCACCTAATGGGGCTTAGCTACATGCATTTATGTTCAATGGCTTGAACAAGTTTAGGAAGCCCTCATCCTTCACAGCTGCTAATTTCTGCTCAGCACCACCCTAAGCTCCCCTGACCACATGGCAAACTGGATCAGTTTCCTGATCCATAGGGCAGGTGACAAAGTCCACACCYCCCCCTTTTTTTTTTAATATATAATTATTATTAAAGCAGGAGTGGACTCTTTCAGCTGGTATCTTCAACCATTTCCCAATACAGATTCTCCAAGCAGTTGCAAGAATGCATCTGCTGATCCTGAAGGAGGAGGCCGGGTAGGAGCTGAAATGAGTGCTGCAGTCCAAACTCCAGCTTACATGGAACTGCTGTAAATGTCTCACCACAGCCTGAAACAGAATCCAGAATTTATATTTTCCAGTTTCTGTTCACATCCATAGACAACTGTTCTTCCAAGTGTAATGAACTGTTCAGCTGGTAGCTGTGAATGCTCAGGTAGTGTTTTAACCTTGAAACATATTTATGCAGACCTTTATTTTGAAAGCTTTCCCTCATTCTTTAGGTGAGATGTGTTTATAGGGAATAGGTGCCRAAATAATCTTTTAATATGCTGCTGAGTATTTTGTTATGGATGACACCATCTGTCCAAGCTAGTGGATGTAAATGAATCTATCAATTTTTAAAATATAAACTCCAAAAATATGCATGTGATATATTAAAAATCCCATACAGACATCTTCCACTGCTATTATTATTTCAAATCTATTACTAAAAATGCAATTTTTTAACATGCATGTTCCAAGTTCCTAAAAAAGTCCCGATTATTTATAGCTTTGCTGATCTTTGTATGAAAACAATGCTTCTGGCTTTATCATATGAATATTARCAGATGCAGTACAAAGTACTTTGTTGATATTAATGTGCTTACAGCTTATTACACAGAGTTAATTAAAATTTGAATAAAGTAAAATCTGGAAATGCTGCATGTCTAATTTGTCCACCAAAGCAGCTTGTATAATAAACAGCTCTATAAGAGCATTATGCTATCACAATGCAGCATATGACTCCATTCCAGCACTATTCATTTCTAAGAAAAATAGAAAAAGCTGCATGGCTTTGTGGGCAAGCTATTAGCTTGTCATCTCTAGGGAAATGGTTCATCAAAGCATTTAAGCTCCAGTCAGATTAGATCTCAGCCTACTCTTCCTTGAGCAGTATCTACTGGCATGTAACAAGACTACAGAAGGCACGTCACACCTGGGACAGCTGAAGCTACCCACAGAATGTGAACTTCTGAGGTACAAGTCAAAGCTGTTCGCCATTTACTACAAGGAAAAGCATAGCAGGTAAGAAGTATGCATAAGGTGCTGTCACAGGGTAGGCAGACATAGCAAGTCAATTCCTATGGTACTCAGCCCAAAATTCAAACTTCAGGAAGTGTAATAATATTAGTGTTCTCCAAAGGTACAGTGCTGCAACTGGGAAGAGCAGAAGGGTAGCAGCCAGCCTAAAGCTTACCGCTACACATGCGGCATCCTTTCCTCTGTCCTTCAAACACCCTTCCTTGACTACACAGAGTCTAAAACTACCTTGTCCCATATTTAATATACTACATATGCATATACATAAACATACACACAGAACACTGAACCGTATTGTCCACTGAAGCTTTTACAGCTACGAGGCAGGATCATCAGCTGGGTACAGCCTGCCATAGCTCACCTGCACTAATTAAGCTATGAAAATTCACACTGGCTGAGGATTTAYCCCCGGAGATTCTACATTGGCATAAGTTATGTCAGCTGCCTGCATCCTCTGATGCACTGCTCTGTCATCCAGCATAAGCTCTAGCTACTTCCACAGCAGCCCTGTCATACCCCTTAGCCAGGAGTTTTGCCAGCATACATAAGTAATCCAAAAGGAAAGGTTCAAATTAACATCAAGATAGTATTCATTTATAGTTACCTGAGAAAGAATTTTATACCAAATATTTTCCAAAGCTCATGGTTTTATTGAAGTACTTGGCATTTTTCTTAAAATCCCTGAGTTCTTGTGACTATGAGAGAATTTTAAAGTTTCACTTAAAGCACAATAAAACAAAATAAGGAATGTTCTCATACTGACCATCATAGTAGGGGAAAAAAATATTTGATGCAAAGGCTCAGAAAACCCAAAATTCAGTAAATRTACATTTTAAAAAAGGTTTTTTTTTTAATTGAGGCACATTCCTGCTTTCTGAAAGTTTGGGGGAGAAAAGTAATTAAAATGGAGAAGGTAGAAGTGACTGAAGGTACAAGTTAGCACACCTAACACATTTGCTCCTTAAGAAATATATTTCTGGGTTTTTCACCACCAGCCATCATCTCACAGCTCAGTAGGAAACATCATGGTGTCCTGGAACACATAACATGCTTTTTTTGTTCATGTCTTAACCACATATGCAATTATTTTGTCTTAATGTCTTTAATTGATTACTAGAGCATTCTCCGACCTAGGGAAAAAATAATAATAATAATAATAATTGAATCCCTCCAGAATCACAATAAAGTAAGTAAGTAGACATTTTTGTCTTCAAGGCTTTAAGAAGATTTCGATATCAGCATCAGAAAAACTGTGGTGAGCTCCATAAAGGAAGGTCCAACAGTAAGTGTTAAACTTATTCCAGTGACATACACAATTCAAGTGAATAATGAAYGATCCATAACCATTTGACAGACTGAAATATTAAGGTAGCAACATATGGCCATTTTTTTTGGTCACCTAAAAGGGTGCATCCATGGAAGTGCATCAGAGATATACACAGCAAAATGCAGTGCCCTTTCCCAGAAACTCTCAGTAGTACATGGTAAAATTCCTCCAGAAGAAGATTATGTCACTAGATTCCATGTAACCAATAGTGGACAAAAGATTTGGGGGGGGGGGGGGACACAAAGCGTCTCTTCACCAAGAAGGACACCTTAATGGTTTCCTCAGACACTGAATATCTGGGATTCATTATTCCCTAGATACAGTCTGAAGTGAGAGAAAGTTCTCAAATAAAAAAATAGCTAAATAGAAATGAAGGATCAGCTTGTTCATCAACTGTTTGTTCTCAGGCAACGAGCTGCTAGCATCCATATTTTCATCTCTGAGCAGGGTGGCACAAAACTCCAACAGGCTGATTATCCTAAACATCCTCTACAGCCACAGCTGTTTTTCACTAGAGAAACCAGGAGAGTATCCAAAGAGAAATGAAGAGACTGATATTGCAAGTTGCCAATGTCATTCTGAGAGCTGCCAGTTCCCATCAGCTTGTCAGTCTTGTTGCCCACGCTTGTCATTGGCAATTAAGGTTTTTAATGATCCTTCAGATTCAGACCTTTAAAACGCTTTCAATGTAAATGGTGTTCAAAAAGAAGAGTAGTGAAATCCACAGAAGACTTCTACTGGTAGTTCATATCTTTCTATTGCCTTGTCCCACAAAGTCAGCAATTAAGGCTTTGTAGTTTTCTTTACACAGTATGCTATTCAGCATGTACGAGCTTCAGATTAAGTTTACAGGATTAAGTTTATTGGTCCTTAATTTCTCCTTTAATAACATCATCCAAGCTTTCATACAGTCTTTCAGCTGTCACCTCTCAGTAAAGCATCCTGCACACAGAGGTTCAAGCAGAAATAGGACTTGAGTCCTTAGAAAGTTATTCTTCAACAGTACTTAACAGCAGCCAGTCTGACCAGTTAGAGAGCAATGCTTATAGAGTCCGAGTCTTCCACACAAAAAGACAGTGATCACAGTATGAAGCCAGGAAAAGATGGGAGCATGTAAATGAATGAAATGGAAGTTTTGGCAAAATATGGTGAATGCACTCAGATAAGTCAATAGCAGGGGTAAAAGAATTGGGAGAGAGTCACTGTATAGCTCAGTTCTTAAAGCACAAAAATTTCTACCTAAAGTTTCTACAAAATATTGCTAAAGAAAATTGCTTCTTTTAAAGCAGATAAACCTTTAGAGCCAACAGAATACTGAAAGATTCCAAGAGTGCCTTAACAAACTGATAGTTGCTGAAATATCGATATCCAGCTGGAAAGTTATACTTCTTACTGGACATAATACAAAACATTAGCTTGATGCATTATGAAGCCTATACAATCTTGAGCATATCCAGTTTGAGAATAAAGATTATGAAGCAAAATGGATCCCCCCCACTCTACTCTTAAGATGGAAATAACTGAAGATGCTATATTCAGCCTGCAAGTTCAGTCCTCTTAAGCTGCAGTTAGAATCAATCTACATTATGGAACTGATTGCCAAGAAGTTTACTGCAATCCTAAGGCAACTACCTAAACATAAAAGGATTACTTTCACTAACATTATGAATATTACACACGCAAGCTTCAAAGGTCTGGCAACACTAGGCTTTTATTACAAGCTTCTGTAATTCAGCATTTAAACACAATCAAATATGGGAGAGTTATTTACGCTTTATCACTATACCTATATTGTGATCATACTCTTTTTTCCAATCAATAGAGTATCACAAATTTAATAACTCATGCCACAGAGAAAGAAAAAACATGCAGTAAAAGGAATGAAAAACCCCTGTTCCCTCAGTACACCTTTTGTTCTGTCTTCCATATTAATCTTGAATGCTGATCCCATATTACTTGCAAAACCAAGTCTAAAGATTAGCTCTAACCTGTATTCTTGCAAGTCAGGATAAACCACAGGCTCATAGGGCAAGCTGAGAACCACCTCCTTTGGCACCCAGAAGACTACCCAGCTGCGCAATGAAAACTTCCCTTCTCCAGCACAATGGGAACAGTAGCACAGTGTTTCTAGACCATTACAAGATAAGACCTTACCAGTGACAAGCTGGAGCTCCACCTGCCTGGCCTGAACATTCTACTTAAAACAATGAAATCAGAAGTGCAGGTGCCAAGTGTTGCTGGTTAGTGTATATTGCTTAGCTCAAGCTGTTTCAACCAGTGAGCGAAGATCAAGTTTTGCACTAACCCAGCACAGGTAGGAATCAGTATGTAGTGACAGTGATTCTCTCAGAGAATTGCATAGAGACCATGACCAGGGCTGCACAAGCAGCCGCAGAAGCTGAGAGGTATGCAATATCAAAGCAGTTCTTTGCTAGTCGCATTCAGGTAGCTCATGTATGACGACCAGCTGCAAACTGTCTATCACAGCAAATATGAAGGCTGTTTTGCTCTTGCAGCGAATATCTTTCACAGGGACCTACCTTTCATAGGCCCTCTGTCTCAGTTTGCTTCAGTACAAGAGAAATCTGGGTCCCCTATTTCTAATTTGGTGTTGGTGGGGGTGTCATATTATGGTCAAGATACAGTACAGGTTTATTCACAAGCCAAGCTATCCTTGTCACCTCTCTGCTCCTCTTCTGCAGGATAGCTAAATAAGAAAAATAAGAAATAAAGATTTCAACAGCCTGTACTTTATTAATGCCTACAAATGCTTTCTGTAGATACACATTTTCCCTGTTTGAAAGAAAATTAGCTCTTTTCCTCCCTTAATGTAGCCAATTTATATTCTATGTCTTCTCTGTGCTTTCTGATTTAATCATTTTAATTTCGCTACATTTTTCCATGGGGACTTTTTGTTTAAATTCTATTCACAACATAAATATTTCTGTAAGTTATATTGATGTAGGGATGTACTGATCCTATCGGTATCATTGGTCTAGTATAGCATTAATACAAGGTTTAAACATTTTTCATTATTTTCACTGTGACATGACTTACATCAAGCTTATTTATAAACATTAACACTGGTCTGAAGGAGATTCTCATCAGCCAGACAAGCTGGCAGAAAGACTTGACAGCAGAGCAGAGATTCAGACAATTGCATATACATATCTGCATTAGAAAATACAAGGAGAAAAGAAGTGAAATATACAACGCTATCAAGAAAAGCTCAAGTGGTAGGAAAAATATACAGAGAAGAATTAGGTATGCAGTTATCTAGCCAAACCATAAAATCTCCACAGTGAAAAAATACTTAGTAAGACAAAGAACCTAAGCCTTCTGTATAGACCCTCRAAAAAAAAAAATTTTTTCACAGCAGAAAGAGCAGCTCATAAGGCCTCCACCAAGCGTTATTGAAATATCTCCTTACAATTACAGATAGACAGGCTACCATGTAGAGCATGAATAGCTAGGAAGGTAGAGATCCTATTTGACAACAAAGTGTGAAGACAAAGGGTTTTTATATTTTGTAACTAATTGAACAGAATAGATTTTAAGTGCTTATTACATTCAAAAAAGTTTTTTTCTCCGCACTCCAGCCAGAGAAGAAGCTAATACAGAAGAAAGGAGATTTATTAAATGTCTAAGTCACTTCACTTCTGTACCATACACATGCAGGTTTTTCTTCTACACATACACACACACCCCTCTACACCTTTATTTTACTGGAGAATGACCTTTATCTTTTAAAGCAAAAGAAAAGCTAGATCTGAGGTAGATAAGCAGAACATTCCCTCAACCTCTGTCCTCCAATATTTCATGGTTCATGGTTTACAGTCATAACAGGATTCTGAATCTCAACAAGACCTAGCATCTCACTGGTACTATTTAAAACTTCTCTAATAGCACTGCAAGCAGGAGGTAAATAAGAACCCTGGTGTTTACAATACTGAGGAGTRAGGGAAGCGTTCTGGCAGAGAGAATTTCAGCTTCCAGACTAATTGCTTTGTTGTCTTATCAAGGGGCAGGAGTGCTGAGAGGGGACAGATTAAACAAAAATTGACTGGTCCCCTAAAATTTCCTAGAACCAATTGTTCAGAAGCAACTTCATGTAATTACTGCTGCATAATCAAGTACTGATATTATAAAATATCAGACTGCCATTTAAAATAGACCATCTCAAAAGAATGGATGGGACAGGCGTTCAGCTCCGCTATCCTATTCTTCCTGTCTGACCACAACTCAATATAAATAATGCTATGCAATTACTTAAGAGAAAAAGTAAAGCTTATTGGATTGCAGTACAAATCTTGTATGAAGGTGACATTCATGAGACAGGTACTCACTATGTAACCAAGTTAAAGCTCACTTCATTAAACTTTAATTTTTGGCAGATGCTGGCTGATTGCATTTGACTGTTTCTATGCTTAAACCCAAAAGATCCAGATCAGCAGTGCATTTTCACATCATATGCTCCAAGTAAAGGTCTTAGAACACTCCAGCAGTCGAGCAATGTCTGGTGGGAGCTGCATTTTTTTTTTTAAATCAGTTCCACCTAGAAAGCAGCTGGATATCAAACAATGAAAAAAGATCATAACCACTTTCATTTACTGTATCAAGCATGAAGTTTGAGAAACCATTAAACAAAAATTGCCAATGTGACCAAAATAGCTGTGGAGTAACTGTGGGAACAAGAGAGAATTCAGGGAGAAAGATAAGGGGGCACACGGGAAAAACAGTACGTGGCAGCCAAAGCACATCACYCTTTTGCAACATGAGTAACGAACTAGCTRGTGAAGGCCAGACAGTTTGTTCCAGCTGCACGGCGGAGGAGGGAGCGATATGGAGGTATCACGGTCCGCCCCTGACCACAAAGGGTTGCATCCCAAAAAAATAATTGCTGCTCACAGACTAACTGTTGACCTATAGTACCCCCAGCCTCATTATCCCTGCTTACCATATTAAAAATCACRCCCTTTGCTGCATAACGATATGTAAATAAGGGRGGCATACCCCCAACAACCGCGCAAATGGCAAYCTGGCCAATGAAGTATGTCTGCCGCGCTTCCACATCCCACCTTCAGCARCTATAAAACAGMGGATAGCTCRCTAAAGTTTTTGGAAGGGAAGAAAATTGAACCGCTGACCTGTTCACCGGAGATTGCTGACGAGCGAGCCTCCTTCTCCCCTCCCCCAAACAGGGACGCCTCTTTGGTAAGACTTGCGCCTCCAACAAACGTTGGACGTTACCCRGGAAAATATATTATTATTGAAAGCGCTTAATTGTTAGTTTGAGCTCATGGAAAGAAMATTTGTAGCAGCAAGTGCATTTATCAACGGCAATTCCGAACCTGTTGTATCTGTCGCTTTAATAAAATCTTATTCTTTTTTACTTTGCGAAACTGTCTCAGGGAAAGTCCTCAAACAGGGGGGCTCTGGCAGGCAAACGTAAATTATAAAGATAAGGAAGGGCCTTCCGTCCCTCCCTTTCACGCGACAGTAACRCAGAAAGCTGACCAGATGGAAACATCTTAGGTTTTTGTTTTTTGTTTTTTGTTTTTTTTTAAATCAACAGCAATTTACCCTTGAGTGTTTTATGCRTATATATGTTTTCCAAGAAAAAAAAGCTTTTCTTTCTTTTTTTTAAAAAGATGTTCAGTCTCTAGAAGAGATGATAAAGAGTGCTCTATTTCCATAAGATATGCACTCTTATTTACTTCATAAGGGATGCTAAAAGGGAATTTGAAAGTATTTGAGCTTATTGTAGCAAGATCTATGTCCAGTTACCTCGACTCCATAACTTAATTAAGTCAAGACTTGAGCATGCTTCTTCTAGCCTCCAGCCCTTAGTTTCTCTCCCCCTGCTCCTCTCCCCTGCAAAAAACACACAATGGGATTTATCTGCTCAAATACATGCCTCATAAGCTCCAGTCCTTAGCTTCTCAAGTCTTTGGCTTCTCATTTCCCCCCACTCTGCTCATGCATGATGGGAACTATCTTTCCAAATGAAAACTAACAAGTGGGCCTAAACTGTAACGTGCTAATTTACATTTTTGTTTCTTAAAGGGCTCCTTGCTATAGTTAATTTTTACTGATGCTTCTGTAGCAATCCCAAAAGAAGTCTTATAGGTTTTCTTTTCCTACACATACAGAAGGTGCATGAGAATAATTTATTTCTCACTCAGCCAGACACTCATACAGGCTTAACAACAAGTTACCACCAATTTTAAGAAAGACATTATTATGTTTGTCACAAATACCTTAGACATTAGTAGTGCAAGGGTCCATCTATTGCACAAGTACTACAAAACACAACAGTTGTTGCACAATTTGGCTACAGTATTGACAGACCAAATTAATCCAAGGCATGAATGCAACAATAACTAAAGAGGATACAAGGAAGGGCGACAAATACACCAAACCAGTAGTACAAGAACCCTGTATCTCCCTTCCCAGAACACACAGCAAATACAATTCAACTTAGGTTAATATCAGCAGTTTCTAACAACTGATCCTCCTCAGATCTCAGAGTGGGTACTGGGGGGGTAGGATTGTTGGTAGTATAACAAAGTCTCCATAGGTTATCTTTTTAATGCAAAAAATATATACTGCTGGGAGGGAAAAAAATTAAAAAACAAGGCATTCATTGACTTTTTTAATGTGCTAAAAACTGTAATACTGGTAATAACAGTTAAGCAGTTAAGAATATAAGATTTTATAAATATATTACTCCCCAAGAAGACCAACAAAATCATAAAAGCTGTTCTTTTGAAAAGAATACATTTTTATACTGTTTTTTAGTATTTAGGTCAATACTTTCTCAGGGAACCAGAGCCACATATTCAAAATACAGGGTCTGATATTCCTAGGCCCAGAGCCTCTACTCTTACTTGGCCATCCTTGCTCCTCTACAAGGAAAGAGAGAATTTGGCCCCAGGCTAGTTACGTAGAACATTCTTTTGGTTTTTACATAGTAATTTTCTGTCCTTCAGAAGAATCTTGACCAAAGTGGGAGGAAAAGGACTGCAGACGACAGAATACAGCAACTGAAACGGGAAGAGCAGATCGTTACTATTCTTAATAACCATAACTAAGAATCTGTCTCTGCATCAAAATCAAAACTTAAAGTCAGCTGCCGGTCAGAAGTTATTGCATACATGCCAAGGTTATGCAAAGCTTTTCTAGCACATAAGGAGCGTGGAATCACTGAGTACGTACCACAGTCCTTTTCTAAATTTCCCTTTCAAATTTCCATTTCCATTGAAACGCTTGACAGTTGCAACAAGTTAATAATTCAGAGCTGTTGACAGACTTCAGAAACTGATATCCATCAACCTACATTTTAGCTAATACTTCTCTTTCTACCCAGCTTGTCATGCCATAAGCAGCTCTCAAATGACATTTGCCTTAGTCATGCCGCCAGATTGAATATAACAGAGTTGAACAGATATTATTCTATAAGTGTGCCCAGTAAGTGTACTACAGAAATTTTTAGGTGAGAAATATTATGGAGTTCCAAATATAAAGACACTAGAAAAATTACATTTTTAAAAGGTACAATTTTCCTTCCTATTGTAAAATATGAGCCTGTCAGCAAATCAAATTCTACATTGAACTGCAAAGTAACTATGTACTTCATCAAAATAGAAATAGCATTTATTTACATCAATACATAAAACCACCATCTTGTGCTTGTTGCAAGCATCTTAACATCATTTAATAGAAGCACATTGCAATATTAGCACTTCAGCATGTTAACAATACTAAGTACATTCTTAAAAGACAAATATAAACCATTAATATTTTATGTGCTAAAATCTTCAGAAGTCTTTGGGATTATTGATTACTTAAACCCATTAAGTGCTATTTTGAGCTTAAATAGCTAGAAATGGCTGCAAAGTAATTTGAGCACAGTGGTAAAAGTTATTTTGAGAGCAAGTGATTTTAGTTTAACATTTTTTATGCTATCATTACTGACAATGAAGTTGCATTTTAGATGCAACTAATCAGTAAACAGTAACTACTAGGAGAGTTGTCCAAAAGGCTTTTTGGTTGGTTTAATCTTGTATTCCCTTTCTTGCCTGATTCAAAAGTGTTTGAATGTTTCTTACCAGAAGTACAAACCAAATGAAGATCAGAAAATTTATGCCATTTATTTTTTCACTGTGTCATTTCTGCTTTCAGAAATTGCTGAAGGTAAGAAATAAGCTTTAAGTTTGTTTCCAGCAGCAGAAACAGATCATAGCATAGCTATGACCAAGAAAGCAGGCAGTAGCTCAATTACCTTGTTTTTTTGGGTTCCTTTGGGTTTTGGGGTGGTTTGGGGTTTTGGGGTGGTTTGGGTTTTTTTTTTGGGGGGGGGTTGGGTTTTTTTTGTTTTTAATATATCTTTTCTCTCCCCATTCTCCAATATTTAATTTTAGTAGAAGGAAACAATGGCTGCCATTACACCCAGTGAATAAAGAACTGTAAACATCACACTTCTTCCAGAAAAAAATTAAGACAGCATTCTATAATTCAAAGAATATATAGAATATCTGTAACCTAAATTCTCTCCTTCATATTCACTCCAATGTTCAATATAGGAGGAAATACAGTGTATGTATAAAACTTGTTCTTTGAAGTTCCCTGAACATAAAACCACCTTTCTTTGTTCCACATTATGACTAAAATGAAGGCAACAATTATTGTCCGTGCTTTAACCTGGGAAGTGTTTAGTCCTACAAATCACTATTAAAAGGAATTCTTTTCCATGGCCAAAGCTAAGTGGCTTAGAGACTGGCGGGGAGGTTCACAGGGAAGTTTTTTTTTGGAGTTGTGTTGTTTTTAATAGCACCCAAAACAGCAAGAACACCCGCAGGTGCAAACCAAGTCCCACTGAAAAGAACAGGAAATTTGCTGCCTGCCTTATTGGGAGCCACATGATGTTACCAGCATTTACTTCCCTCTAGCTTCTAGCCTCCAGTGAAGTTGGGCATCTTAGCAAATATTATGCCTTTGAAAGCCTTCCCTTATTTCTCCTTAGAGCACATTAAGGTAGGTTTATTTTATCTGAGGTGCTAGATTTTATCTAGATGCAGCTTTTTTTTCTTATGCAGAGAAGGCTGTATATTGTACATGGATTTAAATCAAGAGGATGTATTTTCCCAAAACGATCTTTTGAAGGCAAAACAAAAAAAACCCTGAGTGTTAGAATACATGGATTTAAAATAAGAACTTTCTTCTGAAGAATAGCCATTATCCTGTAGATAAAGGACTACTGCAAAGTAATTGGGGAAGAAAAAAATCCACACTGCTTTGCTCAGTACAGTCTATATGCCTTTTTTTTTTTTTTTTTTTGCCAAATAGCAGATTCTCTTTAGTAGTAACCAGGAATCAATTAGCTGTGGATCAGGTATCTCACACTTTTACCAACATGGAAAACAGGAATAAGTGATTTCCCTACAAAAAGGAGCTTGAAAAGTCAATAACAACAGTAGACTAGAATTGGAGGAAAAAGAAAACTATGAAAAAAATACACTAGAAATACTTTTATCTGAAAAAATCTCATCTACAGTTGCTCACTTTACCTCCCTGAAAAGCAAGGGGAGCCCCCCCCTTTAAAAAATAAAAAAATTAAAAAAGACCATGAAATTCAGGGAAAGGAAGCTAAGCTCACAAAATTATAGAAAAATGAAATGGGCAAATTAATTTGCCTGCTCCAAATTACTGACATCTGGTTTATCTAGAAGATTTTATGCAATATACTGTTTATTATCCTAGAGCATTATATATCTTGATAAAAATAGTATCCAAGAAATACTGACACAAGATGCTCTAAATTCATAATCACTCCTTATCACAACAAAAGCAAGAGAAAGCTGTATATTATTATCGTAAAATAAGCATAACATGAGCAATGTCTGTGTGCAAGTGTGCGTTTATTTCCAAACTGGTTATTTTGCCTAATTCCATTACAATAGAAACCAGGTTACAAAGTGCTTTGATCTGTCCCTCCAAGTTGAGAATCATTTATCACAGCACAATATATACTCCAAACACATTTAGAAGGTGATTGATGATATGAATGTCAAAACCTTACATCCAAGAAGCAGGTAACATGTTTACTCTCTAAAAAGACTACAGGCCTAAAGATTGTCTTCATAAAGGAGTGCTTGCTTTTTTATTTCTTTTCATTGCCCAGCTTACAGCTGCCTCAGGTTCTACTGAGGACTATCAACACAAAACTACTTACAGCTGTTGTATCTGTAAACACAAAAGAAAATAACTCAATTTTTGCTTCAAAATTACCTTTCAGAACAACTGTTTGCTTATGTCCTGGTCACAGCTGATTAACATCAATGATCATGCTTGCTGTGTCTGACAATGACTCAATATCTCCTTTCACTCATGTCTTACCATTAAAAGCCAAGTTATCTAATGCAAGACAACAACCACAAAGCCCCAGGAAAAATATAATTTATAAGATTAAAAATAAACAACTAGGCTTCATATTTGGAAGTTTTTGCCAGCTTCAAGGCTGAATAAACATTGCCAGTTGACACCAAACACATTCAATAAAATTTTAGGCATACAATCTACATCTTAACTGCAGCTGCTTAACACAGAAGAATGCTGTATTTAATGCTCTCCCATGATATACAATCATTTGTGTAAGTCCCTAGAAGGCATTTTGGCTTCAACTCCTAGCGCTTATCTTTTTCAGGGTCCTGCCTAGTAAGATAATCTTCACCCCACTCTAGATAAATGGCAGCCCTGGAGTTCCAGCACTGCATTGGCATAGCTTTCCACTCAGAAAGCTTAAACAGGACTGGCTGTCTCAGACAAGGCAAGCCCATGAGTTCCAAGTCATCTGTTTCAATATAGTTCAGGTCTAAAGTCAACAAGAGATATTACTATTCCCGTAACTGTTTGGTGGTCTTTGTTCCTGCGCTGAACTTCATTCCTCTCACTGAAAGTCACCATCATAAAAAGCAAGAGAATCAGCTAACAGTCACACTGCCTCAGTGGAGAGCAGAGTCTGGTAGTAGAGACTGAACAAGACACTTGCCTCTGTGAAAGACTCTCGCAGAGGATGAAAGAAGCTTGGGCTGCCACTAGATACACTGATCTGCTAAAGAACCCCAACTGTGCTCCTTAGAGGAGACCTGTCAGTCTTGCAATCTTAATGAAGATCACATTTAGCAGAAAAACCAGACAAAACAATTTGAGATACTAGCCCATATAAAAATGTGAAAAAYGTCATCTTGAGAAATTACTTCATAATAGTCAAAAAGTAATCCCAATTGCATTTAACGCATTCAGAATTTAGAAAGATGGAATCATGCCTAGTATTGAGAAAGATCAAAATTTTTTTCTTAATAACTGCTAATAAGATGTTACCTAGACTTTCATATTGTTGACACCACTCTTTGTGACTGCCAAAAGTCATTCTTGATCTTTACGGGAAGGAAAAATATTAAGCAAGAAATTGAGTCTATTTACAAAAGCACAGAGGATGAGGCTTATCATGAAACAAAAAAATTCACAAGTCAATCTCAAAGTGTCCCCTCTTTTGAGATCTCTAACCAGAAAAATAGTCTATTCAGGAAGTTAAGTTCACACTTAACTTTAAGCAGGTGGTATATTTCATTAAAGTGACATACATAAGAAATGCAATTTTGATTCAACACTGCAAATAATCAACAACTAGTCTGGAGATTTTCTTTACACTGTCTTTGGTGACTGCTGTAGCTTGCTTTAACAGTAGATCTAAAAGTAGTAATGAGTTAGAAAGACTGAACACATCACAATCACATTACCAAGATCCACTGTCTGCCTGCTTTACTTTTTCATTAAATATAGATTTTCCGCATAGTCAGATAATGTTAATTTTGAAAGACCACGAACTACTGCACAAAGCACTGAAGCCAGGGACTTAAAGACAATTATACAAATTGCCTTATATGTGCATTTTCAAACTTTTTAGAAGTTAGGATTGCATTTATGTTGAGTTACAATAAAAAAAAAAATCTTTGTCCAGGTGGACAGGTTTGGTCTTTGACTCAATTTTGGTTTTATTGTACTGTTCAGGCATCCTGATGGACAGGTTTTTTCCAGGCTTATGTAAAGTTGAATTATTTCGCTTGCTATTGCTTCTTCTCTTTTGACTACCCTATAGAAAACATATAGTGAACATATAATATACAGGTAAGCATTATGGTTCCTAGGAGAAGGAAACCTCCCCTCCCAAAAAGCCAGATAAACTACTACAACATGTTGTAGGACTGGATTTCAGCTTCAGCAGTGCCAAGGGTTAAAAGTGACAGGTCTGTTGTTGCAACCTTTACAACTCAAAACAAGAGGTTTKTGTGTCCTCCTGAGGAGCATATGGAATTAACCAAGCTGGCAGTATAATACAAGGAGTAGAAAGTCAGTTGCTCTAACACCACTGCAGGGCTGCTCACATGGGGTTTTTCCTTCAGAGGGAGTGCAGGGTTAAGAGGAGAGATTGCATGTAACACAAGGAAAGGTCAGGCACAGAAAGTTTTGTCTCTACTAAGATAAGTAGGCTTTAGACCCTCTTTCTTTAGAGAGAAATAAGTCAGAAAGAACTATTTGAGAGAAAGACACAGGTGTGGGTTTTAATTTTTAAAAGCATGTTAACTTGCTTGTTACAAGTTAAGCTTGTTAGCTATAAATGAGAATAAAACAAATACATAAACAGAGATTTAATTAAGCACTCAAAGCCCGCAAACCAGAGACAAATTCATCCCTAGTCTAACCTCTATTCCAATGTAACCTCTGATAGAATTAGTACCTCTTCAACCCATTGGACTTAGACAGCTCTTTATTCATTCCTTCTTCAAAAGGACAAGATGCTGGTTTGCACTACTGTACACCAGGGAAGCCCAAGATATCTGAAGTCTTAAGTGAAATGCTGAAGGTGCAAGTTTGAAGTGCCCAAGAGCACAAAGCTTTATTTTTAATAAGATAAGTAAGAAAAAAGTAGGAAGTACTTGTTTAAAAGATTTATTCAGAAGACCCACACACTTTCCAACAGGTCAGTGAGCATCTACAGAGAAATAAGATAAATGGAGAAGGAAATCATTTCTTGTACAGAGTCAGAATTAGCTGTTTTGCTTGACCCACAGGAAGTAGGTAGTGGAGAAAGTACTTAGGAAGCCTATAAGAGGAAATTTTTCTTTGAAGCCAGGTAATCTTTCTATTTCCATTTCTATTAATATAACAGACATAAATTTGAGACATTTAGTGAATCACTCTAAACATGAGGAAGGAGGCAGTCCACTGCTACAAGCAGCAGTGCTTCCCCAGAGCTTGTGCCAAGCTGTTAGGGAGCAGCCAATTTAAGTGCTTTATAAACATTTCCGCGGGACTGTAAATACCCAGTTCTGTAGGGAGTGTCTGCATCTGGAATACAGAAGCTAACACAGCAGTAAGTAGGAGGAGAAAAACTACCCATGTCTGTGTCTCAAATTCTAGCAAATGTCCAAAATACATCCACTTTGGACAATTAGCCTAGATACTACTAGGCAGTAGCACCAACTTAACTCAAAGAGAGAATCCCTAATGCCAAGTTCTGCTTCTGGTCCTATATGCCCATTAACAGTTAGTTTTTGTTTTATGTTGGGATGTTTTAGGATTCTTTCTTTGTAAACTGTCAGTCAAGAAATAGGGGGTCAAGAGAGGGAGGACTGCAGTAAAGGCCAAGGAAGAGTACAGACATTTGGAGAACCTACACATACATTTATTTGCATCACCACTAACAAGACAGAACTAGAAAGCATAAAATGGCTTGGGGGAAAAAAAAAGCCTCCCAAACCCATGTTTATTTACACTGACTAAAAAGCATGTGCTTTAAGGTTGTATGCAGAGGGAATAGGGGTAAGGTTGGGGAAAAAGGAAAGATTAGAAAAAAAGATAGGAAAAAGCTGTCCCGGGGGAAGAGGTCTCTCCATTCAGATTTTTGAACTTTTGAGGCCACACCCCCTTGCACTTTTTCCCCTAGCAATGGCTACCTACACCCTAGCATTAGCAGCAGCAGCCATGCCTGTGCCTCTCTATCTTAAGGTGAACATGCAGAGGCATTTGGCTATTTAGGCAACATTCACAGTTCCACAACATGCTGTCTTTTCCCTAAGGAATTACACCTTCCACAGCCTGCCAACTGAATCATATTGATCCAAGGCTACAGTGTGATCCATCATACCCCTCCCCCTTCCCCCCTCTTTGTACCCACAGGCAGGATCTTCTAATGGTGGTGGAACAGCTGTAGCTTGATGTAAAGCATACTGACCACTTCATGGTGGAAGGCATCATAGAACTTCCCTCTTAAAAAGTATGTAACAACTCCCCAGGTGAATAACGAGTCAGACATGGAGACCACATCTTAAAGCTGTGTGATAGGTTCAAACTCCATGGAAAGGACATCAAGAACAATAATTTCATGAAACGTTTGTTAAACATGGAAACTGCGACTCCCAGTGTCCTACCACATACAAAAGCAAAGAACAAGGCAGGAAATAGTCCCATAAATACAGTAACAGAATGCAGCAGGACTCCATGCTTCCTGCAGTATTGTTGGCTCCCTTGTTTCCATTTTCTTTTTATCTTAATCTTTAGCCCTGAATACTCTGATTAGTTACGGCCCTTGACTATTACAGCATTCTGGTACAGTATTTACAGTATTCTTTTACTCCTAAGCTATTGCTGACATCTTCAACTTTATCTCCTGCTTAATCAGCCATTCCAGATTTCAGATGCAACTTACTACATGGAAAAAAGCTCTAGTAAGTGATAAAAAAATTATTTGTGTTTACACAAAAGATTATTCATTACACAGTAAGGATATAACATACAGATAAGTGTTACTGCACAGGCATAACTGGGAAAGTTAGCTAAAGACCTCAGGGTGCCAAACCAATTATACTGCTCTTGTTCATAGTTTTTCCACCAGCAAAGCTATTTTAAAATAGCTATTTCTCTTCCCAGGAGTTAACTTGACAGTTGAAGTAACTACTGTTACAGAGTTTAAGAGCAGATATAGAGGTTTCTTGAATTTATAAATTTGATCTTCAAGTCCACAGTTATGCCAAACAGAAGCACAATTTATCATAAATAAGCATAAAAAGACAAAAGTAGGGCACTCACCCTACTTTACATCACTGTTGTGCAAACATGTGAATATTGCAAGCATTTCAGATTCATAATTCAGCCCATATTAGAAAAGGAAGAAAAAAGCGCACCAAAAAAACGCCAGTCCAGTTCTGACTTAAAAGTTCTTCTCACAGAAGGAATATAGTAGATAAAACTCGGATCCTTCCTTCTCCTCAAGGCCAGTCCAGGTTCCACAATTAGATTGATAGGGTTAGTCAGAGTGAGTTTCGTCTAAAGGAAGGAAGGAAGGAAGGAAGGAATCCAGGAAGGAATACACAAAGGGAAGCATTATTTCCTTAAGAACAGGCAATTTCATAGAAAGGGCAAAAAAAAGTCTTGCTCCTTGCAGAGGGATGAAGTAAATATAAACTATTACAGGTTGTTATGACATAAATCAAAAAAGAACTACAGGTCAATAAAGTCGCATCACCAAAAMCATCCAATACAGAAGTATGAATTGCTGTTATTTCTACTTGAGCTGACAGGATGGATGCACATTCAGTTATGCTTGACATGACTCCTTATACACAATAAAAATATCTGACAATAATTAATAAATAGGACAAAACAACATACTGTAGTTGAAGATACGTTTTCCCTGACAATTATGTCTACGCCCCTTTGCTGAGCCTGTTACAGTGTAAAGTACCATAGGGCTTTAGTTTCTAGCGAACCTTCTAAAAAACACTATCTCAATACATTATTCTGTACACAAATATATAATACTGCACACCTACACTGCACAAGGAAAGCCTGCCCAGCTTGCAGATACATGCTAGCTCTGCAACCAGAGGTATCACAGTTGGATCAGAATGACTCAGGCCTTACGGAACAGACTCTTGAGACACAGGCCATATTAGCTCAAGACATTATCAGTCTGCACCCACAGCTTTTGCAATAGCCCTATGTTTTCTAGGCACAGCTGCAATGAGCCAGAAAGACGCACCAGTACTACCTCACCTCTGTGTGTTGCTATTAAGCATGGAAGGTCTGGGCACATCTAGCTAATTATCTCTCCTTGGTTAAAAAAAAAAGGAATTATGGGACAAGATGTGCATTTAGTGTGTGGTGTCATATGATGACATGATGGTATGGGTATCATGATAAAAGGGAGAGCTGCAAGAACGAACAGCTTGGAAGAGCTTAGTCTGAGAAGGGCTCCTCCTGAGAAGGAGTCAGAAGTTCTCTGACTCCATTCAGACATAGCTGTTCATCTACAGTACTACACTGCAAATACACGCAACTGAAAAGCAGGCATCATAGGACCCAAATGAATGACTTGTGCACACTAGCAAAAATCCAAACACTCTCTGGACCTCCTTGCAATGTCTTCAGACACACCCATGTCTTAGGTCACGTATAAACAGTTAAAAAGGCACAAGGGACTCCACAAGAAAGCCAAGAAAATGCACGTGTGTAGCAGGGGGGAAAATCACCCACATCGGTTTACTTTCTAGACTGTTAACTACTGATTGTTGACATTATCTTTCAGTTCTCCCATAGCTTCAAATGCACATCTACATATTTTTCTAATCACAGGAAAACATATACATCCCATTAGTGAAACTATGTCAAACTCAGTAACATCATAGGTAAGATGCTTGCAAACGCACATTATGTGAAATTTGTTCCTGAAAACAGCTACGACTAACTATACAATTGTGACACATTACATGAGCATCAGGAATAAAGGAGAAATAGTTGTTGGCACTATTTGTTTCTGCAGCTATAATTTTGTGGGCAAGAGTTCACAGGCTAACATTGAAAACAGGAGACCAGCAATCCAGCCAGCTTTACACTTGTGTTAATTGAAGCAAAGACAATACTAGGGAAAAGAACAACCCAGCAAACTGAATAATATCAATAAAAGACAGTATCAGCAGAAACAGAGAGACCTAATTGCTTGAAAATAAGATGACAGACCTACCCTACAGAAACTTCTCCAAGTTAGAGTGCAAGCACGTTTACATGACTAAACATCAAAATTTGATCATATATCTAGGACCACTTTAATAATCAGACTTTATTTTAACTTTTTAAACTTTGGTTTACTCTTGATCACTGAGAACATGACTGAGCTTAATCAGAACCTTACAAAAGTGAACATTAACACAGTTCTAAGCTTCCAATTAAGCTCAGTTACATTCCCAGTGAACACTAACAGCTGATGCTAATATTTAAAATAAAGGGTTAATTTAGTATGAAAGGAAGTGTCAAGAAGCCGCAAACTTTCAGGAAACTATGACCAAAACACCCCCACCATAGTCTAAGTTACAAATACAAACCAAGGAGAGATCATATCACACCATCACTGTGTTCCAGCACAAAAGTGAGCTCTACTGCACTCATTCTTTTAGGATTGATCCTTATATCTCAAATGAAATTAATAGAAACATACACACAGCCTCAAGAAATGGACTGGAGAACACAAACTTATGAAAACTATCCTAAGGATACTAGAGTTTCTGATGGGGGGGGGGGGGAATGGAGGGGTGAAGGGAGGCATTTGAGCTTTTTTGCCTTTTTTTCCTAGTTTTAAGAAATATTTCTCTCTGAAGTATATACAGGGTTTCCATGACTGGAGAAAACAGTCTTTCCTCAAGAGAGAGATGATGGATTTTGAAGAACAAACTTAAATGATGTAAATGCTTCATTTTCACTGCAATTATAACCTTTAAAGTAAGAAGGCAGCTAATTACAGGGTAACTGTCTAAATCTTCCAAATCTTGAGTGAGGAAGTAGCAAGATATGTTTGGGTTTTTTGTGGGGGTTTTTTGTTTGTTTTTGGGGGGGTTGTTTTGTTTTTAATATTTAAGGTTCTCTATTTCTTCCTGTATTGGGAACAGCTGGTAAAAGCAATTATTTAGCAAGGTCTGCCAAGGTCTAAAAATGTATTTGCTATGGTAGATTACATAATTTAATCCAAAATGATAGGATGAAACATACAAATATTTATTTTTAAAAGTAGGGCATTTCTTACTTCCAAATTGTGCACACATACACACATGCATCCTTGTTTAATATGCCATAAATAATGAAGTATGAAATTAAGAGGATATGTTTAACTTTTTTCCACAGATCCACCTTCCTGAATCATGCATGTTTCTGCCATGGCGTACAGAAATAGATGCATTTCAGTGAACAGATTGCCAGTCACRCCTGCAAGTAACTGCGCCTATCACACAATACTACATTCATTCTGAACTCGGAATTCCCACTCAGCATATCAGGAAGCCAAATTTAGAGGAGTATTGCCAAAACAGTAACGAGACACACTGAATATCCATATTAGTTGCTTGTTATTTTTCCATGCCAGCAAACCACACATTTTTCAATCTAGAAGACAAAGTAACATATTGATCTTACACATTTGCATGAGAAAGCCCTCATGTATACATCACATACATCACCTGTTTAGATGAAGTTATGCTCATGTATCTATGTAAATATGGATAGCCTTCAAGAGTTTTTATTTGAAATGCTTTACAGATGCATATAAAGCAAGTGAAAATTCAGAATTTTTCTTCTGGAAAGCCAGAATTTTAGTGGTGCCTCAGAAAACAATTTATGTAGACCAAACAACTTACGGTGCATAGGTCTATTATATTGCTGTATAATAAGAGGAAAGAGATCGCAGAAATTTTTTTTACCAGTAGTCATTAACCATTTTGGAAGAAACAGTTTAAGCCACATACAGAAGAAATTGCTGCAAGCCCAGGAAGCGCTCATCATTCCACTGCACTAGCAGACACAAACGAAATGGGATGTCGGGATGCTCGGAGGCAGGCATCATTCATATTGTGACACAGCAATTCGCACTCCTTAGTTTTCCTCAGCTTCCTCATGCTTTCACTGAGCAATAGAGAACCTTGCAGAACCCAACCTAAAAAGCACATCCAATAAGCATAACAGCAAGACCCCCTGAGCATTCAGGCAGGAAGAAACTCCATCACTTGGGCACCATGCCATTTTGCCTCAGGCCATAGCCATGACAGTCATTCTCTCAGGTTCTGAATCACACCTGGCAGCACAACACACTGAAAGGGGCCTGGGAAACTTGAAGCCTTAAGTTACTGGCAGAATTGTTTTAGCACAGCCTTTTCAATCACTTTCCACCAGGATGGAAAAGGAACCAAATCACTGAGAATAAGAGGTTCCAGCTCAAAGAAAATTTTCTGTTTGGACATCTGTTAATAAGTACTCTAAAAATAAGTACAATTAAAACCCTAATACCATAATGCATCAGAATTAACTCAAGCCTCCCTTCATCTTATTCTTCAGATGAGACTAAATGGCACATCATTAAAACTGAGCTCTCTAGAACTCATGTTCTACCAGCTACATGCTACTACTGTTTGGGATTGAACAACCTTGCCATGAAAGACCTGAAATCTGAGATCTTGAAGCCTGGATCACACGTATGCTAATTTAGCTCTGGATTCACACCATTAAAAAGGTATGATTGTACAATGAGCTCTTATTCAGTTCAGGAAGTTCATTCAGCCYCAGTTCTACTATGACATTTATATTTAGGGATTTCTTTTTTCCTGAGCTATTGCCGATTTATCCAACCTGTCAAAAAAACATTTTTAGGCTTCTACTTGTACTTAAATGAATACCATTAGACAAATTTTGAGTCAACTCATCCTTCAATGGAAGGTTACAAAGGACAAAATAGAAGTTTTCCTGGTCTTAAAAGTCCATGAAAAAATTTTCTTTGGCAATATTCTCTCCATGAGTACATACTTGTCACACTAGTCAAAGAAAACACAAATTTCTAATGATGCTAACCTAGTTTTGTCTCATCAGTTCAGTTGAGTATTATGAAGTTTGACTGATTTGGATGCACTAATAAACCAATTTTTCAGCCTGTTTCTTATAAAACTAAGACTTCTTAGTAAGCATGTACTCTGCCTAGCTTGTCATCCTCCCTTCCCCTTTGCAAGTTCCCASTCCTTCGGTTCAACTGCAATTGGGAAGCAGAATACAGGTCTCAAAGGTAAGAGGCTCARATTTCATTACAAAAAAAACAAAACAAGAAAAACCCTGCAATGGAATGCCTAGCTTTCTGTGCTGCTTGGCCAATTAGCCCAAAGATTGTCCGAAACAGAGTACGTGTATTAGGGACCTAGAAAAGAGCTAGGGAACTGTASGATAGAGAGGCAATAAAAAGCACACAGCCTCTCTAAGTCCTGCTGCTCACAGGACAGGAGGATTTGTTGGTTTTTTTTTTTTTAAACAAAAGCTTAGCACTGGTGTTTCTGATGAAACTGGGCAGGCTGACAGTTTAAAGTACATTCCCATCGGCCGAAAAGCGAACTGTTGCAATTTTTCCCAGTTCCATTCTGTTTTCAACTCCAGACACTGCAAAGCAGTTCTTCAGAAAAAATTAGAGAAGTTCTTGACTGCTCCTGCAGAATTAAACATGGCCTTTGGGATCCTGAAAAGGAGCCATAGCATAAAAATCACACAAGGCAAAATAATACTCATGTAACTCAGGAGCATGGAAAGGGAATCAAAGTATAAATGAAGGAACTGCTATTCCTTGAGAACTATCACATTACAGATTCTTGCCTGTGCCTGACAGATATACTAGTTACAGCTATGTCATAGCCTCAGCTAGGGAGAGTTGGTTTTTGAGCAAAGTTGCAGTAGCTTGTTGTTAGCCCTGTAGGTCCAGGCTTAGCCCTCAGCGAGAGAGCCAGGTAGCTCTAATAACGTGGCACTTGTTGTTGTGCATCATGTCGAGGCTAAAACAGACCCCTCTGCACAGATCAGGTGCAGAGCCGTAGCTGTTACATATACTTGCCACTTGTTGCAGTCAAACAAGAGAATTCCTTAAAATTGACTTCCAAAGAAAACTATTGGAGAGAGAGAATTAGAGTCCCAGAGAACCCACATAATTTTGTTCGTTTGTTCAGGCAAAAACTGCAGCATGATGGAACATTATGGCCTTCCAGTATAATATACAAAAATAATAATGAACCCACATGTAATTTGCACATTCCAAACTAGTCAATGAACAGTTCTAATATATAGAAGATGCAAGGGAACAGTAAGCTCAGTCACATGCAAAACAGAAATGTTAGACAAGAATAATTGCTAGATGGGAAAAAGTAAACTGAATTGGAAAGCAGTTGCAGTGACTTCTGCTACAACAGAAAAAAAGGAGTATGTGTTAAAAACAAAGCATTAGTTTAAAACAGTACAGTCTTTGCGTTAACAAAACAAGGTTATTTCCCCCTTGATTTTCCTTCACGTTACTTTCCAGCTTCTCAAAGAAGATGGGACATAGGTTTGCCACAGGTATATTCATATTTCTGATTATAACCGAGTGAATAATCGGAGGGGGGTTTTTTTAATCCCATGCAGAACATCACTGTAAATTGTGACTAGGATTCAACGAGCCACAGAAATGTTTAAAACATGGCAGTATTCAATATTAAAAGAGGAACAAGTTTTTCATGGAAGTTGCGTCCCATTTTTCAACCAGCTTTATGAATAACAAGCCAAAGAACAGAACAAAGCAAAGCTCCTTATCCAAGGCCTCAAATGAGAGATCCGTTTTTCTTTATATTATATTAACATAATCACAAAGGCTTACTTTTGTTAGAGAGAAAATTCTTCTATAGATCACATACTGAAACTCACTGCAGAAAAGGAGTTGGGCATATGAATTCAAAGTGTTCAGAGAACTAACACAGRCCTTTATAGCACTGCTGAGGACTGACAAGCTCTAGAAAAATGCAGACTAAGTAGTCAAAGAGACTACAGATCCCTTCCCTCCACCAAGAACCAGCTAAACAGCTTTTCCCCATTTCTTCCACTAGTTACTGTGCTTCATCTCCCAGTCTTGAATGGAGTATTGTGGTAATGCAATATAACACAGCTAATCTACCTCAGCCAAAAATATGGAAGAGTACCCAGAAAGAGAAGAAATCATCCAGAAGCTGTTCCATGCTGAGTTTCCTGCTTCTCCATTTCCATAGCCTCAAGGGGGGCAGGGAGGGGAAGGATCTCATTAGGACAATTACAGTCACAAAAATGTTAGTGCATCTTTATGGTCAGAAAGACCCATGCAAAAAAAAAAAAAAAAAAAAGGCTATTATGTATGGTATGAATTTGCTACATACCTTTTCACAAAGAAACAATGGAGTCCCTCTCACAGAGGGTCTACAATCTGTTTAGACAAATGCAGGGATGAAGGTTGTGGGATATAACAAAATGGAAAGAGACAAGTTGTTAGGCTGACTAGGTTTTACGGCTCAACAATTTAAATACAGGTTTTCATTCTCCTTGTGTGTATACATTTGAAATACGGATCAGAGCCCAATCGTCAGTGGAAGATTAAACAATTTGTTTCATTTTTAATGAGATCCCTATATTGTTTCCTCTATTACTGTACACATGTGAAATACATTTGTTCTGACTGCATTTTATATCTGTGTAACACAATATTTGTTATTTAACAACTTTTTTTTTTTCTAAGGCTGCAGTAAGAGAAGGGAGCAGATTTGTATCATTCTTCTTCCCATTTGCATTTCTCTCCAAAGATATTTATCATGGTGGGAATTTTGTTTGAATGTGTTTCCAAAAAAAGTTTCCTCTTATGTTTAACTTATTCCTGTAGCTCTGCTTGAGCATATATCCTAGCACACAGCAGCTCTAGAGCAAACTTTTAGAATACATCAACTTCAGTACAATTTTCATAATAGGCTCAAAACACTCAAGACGAAGGAGCAAAGAAAGGTCACAGCTGCCTTTTACTCAACCACAATCCTGCTTCATTGCACTTACATGCCTCCCATCTCCATTCCACAATGTTTAGTTTTACTGAAAAGATTCCTGCATTTTCTCAGCTGGTCCCTGCTTTTATCCAAAGGTTTTCTAGATAAAACACTCTACTGTTCCAAAGTGAACATGTAGCCTCCCCTATCTAACCAGTTAGGTCACTGAAGCAATCATCTCCTTGATTGCCCTAAGATATAGATACATACACACACATCTCTTTTCTACCATTTAATCTTGCCTGCCTGAAATACCAGATGATGTCCACTCAAACAGCTTTTCTACACGGATATCTTATCTATATTCTTTTGGGAGTCTGGAATGACTGATTTTTCTTCTGTAAGATAATAGTACACTGAAATTACCCATTGCAGATCAATTTTCACAGTACAATTTAATGACACCTTTTGTTGCAAATTAAAATTAGTGATCTAGAATGCTTTTTACATTATTATTGTGGTTAAATTCTATCATCATATACACTCTTACTAAAATGGAATGTGGGTTTCAACTTGGGGTAGCTTGTGGCATCTAAATAATGAAAACAATGAATTTTGATTTTTATTTAATGATTGGATGAAGCCTGATTTATCTTTTTTGCTTGTAATATTGCAGATAACATAAAATAACCTAGTGACTGCATTTAATAGGTTAGTTTCATCCTTATCAGTTGAGAGGAAAACATATCTGTGTACTTTAGAAAGTTGTTCAAAATTAAGTCTTAGAATGTCTACCTTAAGTACTGTGTTTCTACAGTCTAAGCACGTGGCCAATTGTGCTCCATTGCAATGTATGCTATGGTAACTGAGAACGTCTTACAATTATGAACCCTTTTGAAATCAAGGCTTTCATGTGGCAGACCTAGGCAGTATGTCAGATGTTTGGGCATTGAACTTTGGAAGCCAAAAACTATTCATAACCATTGATGATAATTTAATATTCATGTTTATTTTCTTGCTGGCCACCTGCCCAGATTCTGAAATGATGAGTAGTTATCTTTGCAACCTTTCACTTTATTGGCTGTGATTAATAATGTGTTGTGCACATTTCCAGTTGCATCRAATACCTTTTTTGGTAATGAGAAAAAATATCTAATTAAAGAACTAGTGTAATTAGTTTCACACATGATAATTTGGGTATTACTTGTGGAATAAGCAATGATATGAGTAGTAGTATACAGTATGATTTTTATGTAGTTATTATATATATTATATAATATATTGCTTATATTAATGTAATATTATTACATTAATATACCATATACCACATACCCACATAGTATTAGGTTTTTTGTTTCATTGATATCTGCTTCAGTGTATAGTGATTGAAACATGATCACATGAATATAGAAGCGTATTTTAAACAATTTTTTGCTTTGAGGTAGAAAATATCTTCTTGATGCCTTATACATCCTTTTTAATGTTAAATCATGAAGTGATAAAGATAGCAAATGCTTGTAAAAATAGGAGATGGCTATAGTTCAGAAATCTTGCTCTCATAAGCAAAACTGCTCAAAATTGCTGGTGTGTGCCATGATAAGCAGACAATGCTAGATGCTTATCTTCTAGGCATCATGCAGAAAATATGAAACTGATACTGGAAGTTAAGAGCTGTGTGCCACTCGTATTTGGGTACCTTTCATGTTATTACACCTTCTGTAGTGTAATTCTGTAGTGTAAAGCTATACCCTTTTTTGTTTTTTTGGTTTTTTATGGCATTGATCAAAGTCTGCCCTTAACTTGAAGCTTAATCACCATCCCCCTCCCTCCCAAGGCATTGAAGAAGATTGCTTATCTTGAGGAAATAGCCTGAGGCACAGTACCTAGGATGCGGAAGAAATGAGCTGTGAGTTAGGCCACCTATGACTTTGATACCAGCTTTTTCCTGAAATTAGGTTAATGTTAGCTTTTCTGCTGTTTTTGTAATTGTCTCTTAAACCTCTTTACCTTTTAGGATACAAAGGGTTTTTAGTGGTGTTGCATCTGCACCATTTACTAATGCAGAACCTGTTGTCATTTTGTGGTTTAGATCTATGAGTACATTTTAATTTCTATTCATATGTCTAATGCCTGACACTTAACTGGTATTCTTTCTGGTTTATGTCATGGCTACTTCATTAAATCATATTGAATGATACTATAAATGTTTACAGGAGCCTGGTCCTCATAGTCCTTCTCTGTAGGGAATTAGCATTGAAATTGAGAGGGGGCATCCGTCACATTTGCTAGAAACACATGCAAGCTTTTTAAGGAAACATAACTGCATCCTGTTGCGGCCTCCAAGGACCACACTAACCATCTTTGTACTACCTCTCTTCAAGAGGCACCTCCTCAACTGGCCAGCTAGAGCAGCAGTTACAATACACTCTGGAGCACTTTACAAAGCATGAGGTCATTAGTAGTACATATTGAGGTTCATCAGAAAAGAGGGGAGGGGTTGTCTTCCTGAATTAGGCACGCACATTGGCATGGAAAAAGGGACTGTATTTTCTTTACCCTTTGAGGAAATCGTCAAATCTCGACAGATTCCCCAGAACTTTCCTAGAAGCAGATGCAAGACTTATAAACTACTATGTAAATGAAGTAAAATAACCAGTGTTAACTGTACAGCACACACTACTTGCAAGGGCTAAGAAAGAAATGACTGTCTCCTCCTTTAACCTTTCAGCTAGCTCAGACTCTCCCATCTGGACAAAGCTTAGCTGCCATAAAGAAAAAAATTCTCTCTACTTTGAATATTTGAAAAAACACCTTCCAAAAAGGGCTTACTATAGAAATTTGAATTCACTGCTACTGTAATTTATAGATGCAGAATGCACAAAATCATTATACTGTTTTTCCCCATCCAGAGTAATGAAGTCTACAAAATAAATCAGGTGTTTACATTGAAGGCATCTATTGAAACTAGCATTTTTAATTGGTTTATACATGCATCTCTTCAGAAACCTTCAAAACACCTAGAACTGAAGCCTAGATTATAAAGAAGTCATTTTGCACTGTACAGTCACCACTTTACTACAGAGCAAACATTAACAGCCAGGATACATCACCTTAAGGCAGAAGAAATGAAAGGGTTGAGGAAGAGTGGGAGAGAGAGCAGTTAGCGTTTCATCATCTTTGACAACATGTACAACTGATGCAGATTAGAGAAGCTATCAGGCTGCCCGTACACCCCCTCGCAAGAGCATCAAGGCACAAAGCAACCTTAGAGTGAGGGCAGCACAGAAGCCAGCTCAGCTTCATTTCTGCACACGTCTGATTCAATGAGACATTTCCCTAAACACATCCGTCTTCCAGGCACTATTTTCAGAACACCACATCAAAACTTTGTACAGAGAAGAAATGGAAATAAATGCAGAAATAGGAATTGTCTGTACTTTAATCCACAAGCAAGAAGTCACCTACGGAATAGTCAGTCATTTACAGAGTATATACAGAGTATTTTTGTTAGTTTGTTTAGAAATAAGGACAAGCAAACACTTTTTAATTTAAGCTGACCATCTCCTCACGTGGGATGAATGCTTGGGTTATTCTTGCCTTGGTGTTGCTTATCTTGTGTTCTAGTCTTGACAGGCAGAATGAGCTGCCAGGTATTTCTAATCATTCATGAAGACCACCCACTCCAACTCTGTTTTACCTGCAAGAACGGGGGGAGGGCTTGGAAAAAAAGAGGAAAAGCAAGAACCAGCCACTCGTTCACCACCACATTCCCATTCTCTCCRATTCTGAAACAAAACAAAGGAACTTGGAGCCACACCACCTAAAAGGCGCAAGGGGCTAGGCTACCAGCCAGGATCATTTGAAAATATCCTCTTCCTCTGAAGAAAAAAAAAAAAATCTCAATCCCAGGGGAAAACAATACTTGCAAACTATGCCCTGGGTATTCTTACCTTGGGGATTCTTGCCTTGGGGACAAGACCGAAGCAGTCATTCAAAGCACGTGTTAGTCCTTGAAATATTAAGCTGTAGCAGAGAGGCAGCAGCAGAACTAGCAGTCCAACCCATGTTACACACACTGATTTGTAAAGATTTTAATATTTTAGTAATGCTCCAGAGATTGGAACATGGTTTGGCCAGCTACCACAACCTGACTGCAGCACTTGCAACTCAGATTCTGCAATAATATTGTGGTGAGTGAGAGAGCGAGGTTTTGCTTTTTAAAGTCTCAGCACTTTTCATACTGCTCCTGAACCAAAAAAGTACATCTTCCCTTCTATTATTTCCGATTGCCAAAAGAACTAATATTCTACACTAAGAGACATGCTCATATGCACAGAAAATCTAATACCTAAAACTATGAGTTGAAAATATATTAATCTTCAGCTTCTGGGTGGACAGAGAGAGAATAGTTGCAGAAGACTATCAACAAGTGGTGGTGTTTATGCCATGGCTGATTAAGACACATGTAAAGAAACTTAAATCTTTTACTAACATCACTCAACCCTCTCATTTGCTTCATCAAGCAAAGCCCCCAAATGCTCCATGAAGTAAATATCACATGTTATAGACAGCAAAAACCAACAGGCAGAAGTAAATCTTTTTTTTTGTTTACCTTRCACTCTTTCCCACGAAACCATGTTGTGGGCTAGGAGAGCCAGGAGGACTATGCAGAGTTGTATTGGATACCTTATGCATCAGCAATATTGCCTCCCTAATCACATGATCAAGAGTTCTGACACTACCATTATGCAGTATCCATATTCTGGCTCAGTTTGATACTGTCAAAGCATCAAACAGCTTCACTTCAGATTCAACCACTGTAAATACAATGAATGATATTTGGCCACCCACCATCTAGATTTAAAGTTCTAAAGGCTCTTATCAAAGCAATCATATGTATATCTACATAGACTGAAAAATATAGAGACAAGGATCCATTCTAGCACTTCAGCATGCTGTACTGCACCCACAGTTCATATCTAGTCTATTTAACATGAAAAATATATTTGTCTCCTATACCTAATTTCCCCCCTCCACCAGCTGATGTATTATGTCATATCACTTGACTTTAAAAAGGATGCATCTACGCATTTATTTTTCCCAGCTGATAAATATTTATGAAGATTCTATTCCAGTCCTAGCACACACATATTGAAACTAATCCTCCTTTTATTTACTCAAGCAGGTTAAAGGAAAAGGAGCTTGAATACAGGCTACTCCTACTGCTGAGCTGGAGCTCCAGAAGTCAGCATATTAAGTGAAATGATGCTTAGCAGGTTTAAAAGGCAAATTCCAAAAAAATACAAATTTTAATCCCACAAACCAGAAACTTCAGGATCCAAGTGCCTAGGCCATGCCAGAGTATTATGGCAGCCAGACAGCACACACAAGATAAGCGAGAGTTTTGCAACAAGGGAGCATAATAACATTTAAAACCCACAAAAAATGAAATATTTTTCCAGCATACCATTAGAGGTTGTTCTAAAAATAAATAATCTCTTCTGATGTTCAGTGCCGTTTTTTCCATTCACTGGCACGTGAGCTGGCAGCCAAAATAACATTAAAGCACCATTTTATGCAATTAACATAATTCATGAAACTTTCACTCATTTTTAATATTTTTAATTGATTTTGATGGAATCTTCAACACTGGCTGACATTAGAAAAACCAGTGCTAGTCTAGTTCGCAAAAGAAGCTTCTTTCCAACATTCATGTTGTGGACCAATGAAAGAAAAGTGGAATTGAAGTCCTGTTCGTGCCAGTCTCACAGCAAATCTAACAGCTTTTCTTATTCAAAGGCTGGCAGTTCTGTGACATCTCCAGTTGCTGAACTCTGATTTATACTCAGATTTGTTTAGAAATTATGATTATCATAGTACTAAATGAGATTTGAAAAAAAAATGCAATACCTTGTTTGACAGGATACACCAAAACCAATGAAGAAACAAGAGACATTTGAATTGGGGGGGAGAGGGGGGTGGTAAGATACACCCAAATAACAGAGGCGATTCCATCTGCCTAGTTATATTTTTGGAGCAGTCGTATCAGACGCATGTTGTTTATCCAAAACAAATCATCCTAGTTACTGAAGATCTGATAGCCACTGCTGTCATCACAACGAAGAACTGAAAGACTGCAGAAGATAAACAAATACAGTGCGAGCTGAATGCTTGCAGCATGTAGATTTCTAGTTTTCCACTGATAAGTGAATTTTTTCATAAGAATTTTATCTTGTCTCTATTGATTTCTCAGTTGACTGTATCGTCAAGTCTTGGAAGCAACTCCCCTGCCCCTCAGCTCCCTTGAATGCAACTCCTTTCTTTAGTGGAAAGCAATAGGGAAAAAATAGCTACTCAGATCTGAGCACATATTTATTACCACCAATGTGTGATAACCTCAAGAGACACCCATGCACCATATTCTCTTAGCAAGAAAAGGAATCACAAACTTTAGTACCATGCTATTTTTTCCTAATGCTATAAGGATAGGCTAATTTGTAAGCCAGTACATACCCTTCCAAAGAAAGGATGACAGTCTTCTCCAAAGGAAAGAAAATGGACTATTCTCTCATCTAGTTATACGGCAATAGGAGCATTTTGAGTGCCTCATCCCATCATAGTCAATAGGCTCCCAAAGATAGGTCTGGTTGCTATCAGAAGCTCAGGTAAGCTCCTGAGGAAAGGAAGAAAGGCCTACATCTACACTGGCTCAACCTTTTATACAATACTATACATATGCCCTTTTCACCAAAGACTGTGGTTCTCTAACCCTTTGGGTTACTTGGGGGGGGGGGGGGGGAAGAAAAAAGCAGAGGTATAGAATGAACTGTTAGAGGGGAAAAGTGCTTCAGAGAAAAGAAAAAGAAAAAGGCATCTGTGCACTATCCCTTCTGAATAAGTTCTGCTGAGAAAAGGTAAAGGATGATCAGATCTAGAAAACATGGAGAGTAATAAGAAACATAACACTCTGCAAGTGGATTTCAGGTTGGAAGAATAAGTTAGAATTACTTAGTTTAACATCCCCTCCCAGTTACTTCAGACTAATATAACCTTGAACACTGGAAAAGAAAAAGAAGTATCAGCATTTGTAAAACAGCTATTTTACTACTAGATTCTGTTGCATTCTAAATATTCCTTTTAGCAATATTTTGAAGGAATATATGAATTTAAGTTCATACACAGACATATGGGGCTTTTCAAAGAGAATCACACTTACTAAAAGCTCCTTCATCTACACTGAAACCCATTATAGTACCACAAACTATATCAGTAAGTATGTTCAAAGTTATCTATAGTACTGGATCTCTCAACATAGAATTCTAATTTCTTTATTAGATTTAAGAATGCTTTACTGCTACTGGAAGTTGTTGTTGATCTTTGTTCCATAAAGTTGTTATAAACTACTGTAATAYGCAACCAAGTAAATCTATACCACGTTTGTCAAACTAGACTATAAAACACCAGAAATAGAGCCTAATTAGTCAGTTTCTAAAAATAAACAAGTACCAACAAATGTATACGTCTCTGTGATGCCGCCCTTTCTGAAAGGCCTCCGAGGTAAGCTCAGCTTTGCAATGTGCCCTAAAATTATTAAGTAAGTCAGTATTATCAGAGAGACTTTCCTTTACACTCCTTCCACTTTCTTCCCATTCCTTTCACTCTTTCCCCACTCACTCCCTTCGCCAGGAATTCCAAAATAGATAGTGGACCTCAGAGATATCAATTCTGCTTCCAGGCACAGACATCATGACAGGCAATATCTGACTGTTGAATATGAATTTCTCAGTCATGTAAATTTTGAAGAATTTAATATCGCTACCCACATGTTATTGCATATGACAATTACTTCAAAGCCAGAGGCTATCCATTTGCATAATTATGAACATTTTTCAAAGAGGTGGGCAGGAAACTAACATGCTAATGACTTCTAGTGTATTATCTGAAAGTCGCACTTGCTGGATAAAAAAAATCTTAATTAAAAACAACCTCTAATGTTTACCTTCTTGCACCCTTTAAGTAACAGGCTATAAAGGTCACCTATTAAATGAACAATAATATAGGACACATTTTTGCAATACTGACTCACTTGAGGAGAGCTGGTAGTTTATGTTGGACTGTTCACATGTCTAAGAATTGCAGGAGCAGGCTGGTTTCTTAAGCTGTGCAGCATGGGAAATGCATTCTACCCACAGAACACATTGTTTTGCTACATCTCAAATGTAGCGAGAACATGGCAAACATAGCTATTTCTAATAAATCTCAACAGCAGCTTCATCAGCACTGTAARAGAAGAGGAATGGAGGCATTTTTCACTTCTGGAAAAACATTTCCAAGAACAACCTGGGATCTGACAAGTCAGAAGCAGATTTTGACAATCTTTACCTAAAAAGCATGAAGAAAGTTTATTAGGCACACAGTTCTACAGACCATCCTATAACCCATTTGATATAAATGTAGCAGTCTTTTCCATTTCATTATTAGATAAAATAAATAAATAGTGTTCTTTAGACTGCCGTTCCCATCTGTATTTACTACCTTAGCCTTTTGTTTTCATTATCTTGGAAAGCAGATTGATGAAGCTGTTATGACCTCAGCCAGCAAATCCTCATTTATACCACAGGATGTGCAAAACCAGGGTAACAGGGTCACTCATGCTTAGCACCTCAGAGAGAAGCAAACTAGGATGTCACTCCAAAGGACCGTGAAGCAAGAGCTGTGTAGCAGGTTTGAGCACCCAATTACAGAGGAATTGAAGTACTGTGTGTGCATGATGAGGACACCATCTGCAGTCAGAGAGGCCACAAAGCGACTGAACAAGATAAGCAGTGTCAGGCTTGGTTAGGCAAAACCTAGCTCTTTGCAGAAAGCAGAATCAAGATTCAAAGCTTTAAACATATATAACTACATTAAAAAAAAAAAAAAAAGTCTTTCGAGAAACAGGCACTGTCCTGAAATGCTTTCTTTAGCTTCATTGTAATGCAATGTCTGAGAGAATTCTAATTAAAAGAGAATTAAAACAAAACAAACAAAAAAAATCAAAAACCTGGGGAGAGCTGCACCGAGAGACAGCTGCATCACCGATTCCAACCTCAGAGCTCTCACTTGTCAACTGACACTCACTTTTACCAGGCCCCAAAAAGGACTCTGAAGACAGAGAGGACAGCATTCAACACAGAATATTACCTATCCATACAATTCACTGCTGACTGGAGATTTTCCACAGAATCAAGTTGCTTGGCTGAATTTTAAAACATCCTTGAGAATTTATGACCATTGATAGTTGTAGCCATGCAACATAAAAAGGATAATTGTATTTAATCCCTCAGGATTAAGCCCATTCTCAGCTGCAGCTTGCAAAAGGACTGGAATTCCCCCACACACACAAGGCATCCAGCTGATGCATCATATTGTTTGGTTTCTCTCCACCTCTGAAGCATCAGATATTGATCAGTGCCACAGGCAGTATAACACACACACCAGACACTATTGTGGGATTTGTCCTAGTAGATCACACCAGTGTATTCTTAATCTATCAAGAGATAAGAGAGGCCAGTTTAAAACCAGATGCTACATAAACACATACACATGTAAACAGGAAAGTTCTTAGGCAAAAGAAGCATTAGAGGTGTCTTATACAAAGTGCTCATCAGCATTAACTCTCGCTCCTTTGGGGAWGGGAACGATCAACACTTTCCATACTGTTCAGCACTGAGCTTCACCAAACAAAAATCATTTCTGCTTCATTTTATACTGTTCCATTTAAAATGGCATTTGCATTTATCTRCTGTGTAAGCACTCTTCCATACAAACACGTTTTCAGAGTCATGCTCACCAGGATTCTGGAACGAGACCACAAGGATGATTTTTTTTATTTTGTTGGGGGAGAGGGAGAGAAAGGGAAAATCAGACTCCTCTGTAAACATACTGTAGTTTATTCCCCAAGCTCTACTTTGGTTAACATAAAGATCCAGAATTGGTCATTTTGCTAAAACTGTGCTGACGGTGGGTTTGTAAGAGGTGTTACACATGCTTTAACATAAACTTTGAGTGCTATCCTTCATAGGGTAGTTTCACACTTAAGTATTCCATTAATACTTAGCCACAACAGGTACCAGTTTAAGAATCCTCAACTCTTACTTTTTTGTATCTCCTCAACAACTTTATTCTCTCCCTCTAACAGAGGCATACAGTTGCTATTAATATGGAAAGCTAGTATTATCCTTTATCACTTAACTCATCCATAGGATGTTCAAAATGCACCCAAATGATTTAGACATGTATGCTACATTGTCTTGCAATGCAACTGTGCTTACACATGAATATTTTTCATTTTTCACATAGTTAGAATTTCAGATAAACTCTTCAGTCAAGGCAAAGTTATCTTAAGATAACAAATCTCATTTGAGGTGAGGATCAGAAACAGGGTCTCAGTGACTATAGGTGTTTTTTTTTTTCTCCTCTCTCTCGTTATTTTATTCTTATTCAATGAGCAAAAGTGTAGTTCTGGATCAACCAAAGTGATTTACAGAGTTAAATTAAGCATTCTGCATCAAGAGGGGAGAAGCACGCCAATACTCCTAACTCTGGAATATTCCAAATTAAGAATGTTCAGCTTCATCTTTTTTTTTTTTTAAAAGCTAGGTTTACTCTGATATACATGACATCCAACAAATTGTAAACCTAACAATATGAACAAAAAGACAGACATGAGATAATCAAGTTCAAATCCTGACTTTGCCTGATTTGGAGTGGCTATCTACACTGAGGTCTTCCTGTCACATGATGTCATATAATTAACATCTTAATGAGTATCCTGGGATGGACCTCTTCAGAGGTAATTGTTTGGAAGGAGGTTCCAAAATGTTAACAACCAAAAATTATACCCAACAGAAAAGACTGAAAACATTCTAACATGGTCAGAAGAACAGCCTCCCTCATTGAGAAAAACTAACTTGATAGCAAGTATTTACAGACAGAAAAAAATATAATTTAAAAGAGTGAAAGAGGTTCACAAGTAGAAACTACAGTAAAATACATTTTCAAGTACATATAGATCAATCTGGATACTCTTCTGTGAGATGGGAGAATGCAGATCAAAGCATTATTTAAATCAAGGTTGTAGCTCACATATCCCATACATATGCCTACATCGGTAGGCTACAAATGGAAATCACTCATGTCCGCTCCAGTTTTGTGGTGCTGTTGCAAACTTAGCTCTTCATTTCCAGACTTTGTATATGCCATCACTTACAATTACTGAACATGAACACATTCCTTTCAGTTCAACTTGAAACAATGTTGTACTTTGATTTTTCACTTGAGTCACTGTGAGAAGCGTTCAGCTTCTCTAAAGCCTTAATATTAAGCTGACCACCAACAGGAACACACATAAATAACCCAGCACAGCCCCCTCACAATATCCATCTATACATATTCTGTCTGTTTGTTTTGGGAGCCATATACCCGGATAACAAGTTATAGCATATGTAAATATGTTGTATGGCTTGCTCACTGTCATGCAACAAAAACAGAGGTAAATAGCCAATATATTGCCCAAGCATGAATGAGAGCTGGAGAAACCAAACACACAAGCTCTTTTTATTTTACAGCAACTGAGACAAATGGGGAAAAAACAGGGCAGGGAGAGGACAGGGTAAAAGAAAAGTAAAAACTGACAGCATTCCATTTTAACTCAGTTCTAGATACAACTGTACCTTGGACATCTCACATGCATGAAGTTCATCACACACAGCCTAGTCTGACTGGTATACATCAGCACAGACCATTTGTATCACATATCCTAATACAAGTTTACAGAAGTTGAAAAAGTAATCCCCTAATTTTAAAAAGCTAGCAAAAGCACAATTCCTTTAACAGGTCAGATACTACAAACAAACAACATCGGCTCAACAGGCAAGAAAGACTCGGTGTTTACCTGATATTCATAGTTCTGACAACTGCAACTAGCACTGTTTCCTCACCCAAGAAATCTCCGTAAGGGGCTAGCCTGATCGGGAAGGGGGTGGAAATAATGAAAGCACATTTTCTTGTGCAACTTTTCTCATTAAGATTATTAGAATAAGGTCTTTTCACAGAAAATAAAAGAAAAATAACAAGAGAATATCTTGTAATAATCAATAGGGTTCAATCTTACTGATTGAACAGGACTGAAATTGAACAGGACAACCTGTTTCTTTGAGCCAGTCTGTTAACAAAGAGCGGTTTATAACAATCACAGACAGCACACCCGCAAAACTTGTTTCAGGAGCATCTTAAAAGCAGAAAACATATGATCTGAAAGCAGAAGCTGAGCATCAGACATATCACCAAGACCCATTCATGTAAATCAAGTCTGCCAAATCTAATTCTGTGAATATTAAGTTTAAGTAGAGTTATTAACAGTCTTAATTACAAGAAAAAACAACTCCTCTCCCCCCTCACCCCCCCCCCAAGTAACCAGGAAGTAAAAATCTCAGAGACACTCTTTAATTTATAGGTTTTAAATATTTGTAAAATGAAGGCATAGCTACGATGTGCGTTTTTTTCAATTCTCTTGCACAGTGCATTTTTATCGCATTTCTTCAGTAAAAGCCCAATTAGTTACATTACCAAAACACCATGTAGCAGCTTGTTGTCATTTCTTGACATAAGTCTTGTTGCAGGCTTGAAGTAGTTATTCTGGAATACTTTCACTCTGGCACAACAGCACAGCACCCATCAACTGATTAAGGTCTCAGCACAAAAATTCACTAATAAATATGGTACCCAGCCCACGTTACCACACCTTAAACAATACAAGTTMTCCACAGGAGAAGATTAATACAAGTGAGACCACTTATGCTCTTTAAACTAACTTCAATAAAAAGGTAGTGGTAAACTATCCCCAGGAGAATCTAAGGTATATGAGAATAATGTAGGGAAAGCATAACAAACAAAAGAGAAAACCATAGCATGTGGCTTCAGTTATGCYTATCATGAAAAGGGCTACTAATCTGAATGAGAAATCAAGGAAAGTGGGAAGGAAGGAATGAGAGAAATCAATTTACAAAATACTCCCCTTCCCTCCTCAATAGAAAACACACTTAACCAGAACAGAGAGGAGAAGTAAGTCTTTCCTGACACAAGACTACTAAATTAAACTTTACTTGCCTAGATTATTTCAGTAGGAGTTTTCACCCACTTTACAGTGATTGCCCCAAGTTTCCTCTCCAAACAAGAAAAAAAAAACCCTATGAATTTACCAGCCATGAGTGATCATTCACGTACAGTATCAAAACCATAATCTGTACCCAAACTCAAGTCTATAGCATTGCCTTTATCATTTCCTGTGTTTAAAGACTTTGTTGCCAAGGTCATTTATTGGAATAAAGACTGCTTACTTTATTCACTTTAATATCCACATTAGTAATCCCGCTATCTTCAGTTGGGCCATTTACACAGTTATTAAAGCAGGTGAGGTTTTTTACTCTTATATTATATGTCCTATGAAATTAAGCTATGCAGTTCTCACTACAGACAACATAAGTTGTGCAATTAAATCCCATGCAACTCTGAACACAGCCCTTTTAAGTTCTGAGAAGCTAATATAATATTAAGTGGGGGGGGGGGGGAGCCTATTTCTACTGACTTCAGCAAGGTTGGGCACAACCCAATTTCTAATTCTTGAAGATCAGCCAAAACACAAAAACCAGATCCTCATACCACTAAACAATATACACAAATACTGTATCTTGTCTTTCTTTAATCAATATAGGTATTAAATAGATATCCCAAAATATGCTTACAAAAGTCAAATTAAGCATTTTATTTCTATAATACAAATGCAACCTAGCTTTCTGTTACTTTACTTGTGCAAGRTATGCCAGGTGCACCATTGATTAATAAATGTACAACTGATTTCTTATTGCTTCTAAAATACTAAATGAAGGGGAACTCTAGGTCCATAAAATAAATTTTTACAAAATAAAGGAGACTACWTTTGTCTGGTTTAAAACAAGATCAGTCTTTTTTCTTCCAGTTCAAGTCTCATTTTTTCCAATAAAATATCTACCAACTGTTAATTCTAATGGCCCTTGATCACATACCTACTTTTCCCAACCAGGAATCTAAGAATTCTGAACTTCAGAAAGAACATCAGAGTTTGCGCTATTTCTCAACTCCACAACAACAAATACATTGTATCAACATTTTTAAAACTGATTTTTCCTCAGTGAACTTAAACCTAAGTAAAGTTCTCATCAGCAACCTTTCCCTGGAAAATTCAATAGGAAATGAAATGTAATACTCTATTAAGACTTGTTTTGCAAACAGAAGTGAGAGAGATCACCCAAGCATGAAGACTCATTAAAATGGATCTTACATATATCATCATAAATTTAATAAGCTCCATGACAGCTAGAGTTCAAGTTAAAATGAGTGTCAGCAAAGCATGACCAATTGATGTTATCCCAGCTGCCACTGAGCCTCACTTGGGGTTACATTACACTTTCAGAGGCCCCATACTACATGTGCACCAAATACCCAGAGCCAGGAGCAGATGGGAGATGTAGGTTTCTATACCTATCAGCAAGGAAAGACAGACATAATTGCATATTAATTTTGGTGCATCAGAACAATTGGAGTATATTTTGGTGTCACACTTCCCAAATGTTTTCCCTATCATACCCTGTATACAGTACACTGTTTTATACTTATGGAAAAAAAAAAAAAGTACTAACAGACTCTAGAGATGAAGTCAATAGAAGGATTTTATTTCAACCCTTATTGATTTAGTTCAGCCCCAAAATGCCTCCTTGAAAAAGTAGAAGGAAGCACTTATCATTTTATCAGTTAATATACCAAGCTGAGTGCAATTAAAATCCATTTAGGGCTCTTACTTGTTTCCCTAAATAAATGTTCCCTAGATGTCATTTCTCTAAGAAAACAGCTGCATTTTATCTAATTTCTGAAAGTTTTCCAGGCTAGTTTGATTTCTAGTGGGGTGACAAAGAAACCACTTTTATTCTTTGGTAGACTTGATGAAAATTGTGATACAAATCTCCTTCTCTCCAAAATTAGCTAGCATTGTTGAATGCTAGTTGATCATCAATTTTTAATTCTCATATTTCAACTGAAATTTAAAAAAAAAAAATCATATAATCATAAAAAAGCAGCAGTGAAAGGAAACTCTCCAAAGCAAAATATACATTATTTTCCATGCAGATTTGATCAGTGATAGAAAACAATACAAGTTATTTATACAGTAGAGGCAYGTCCAGTCTTACAGTTTGCTTGACTGTTACCAAGAAAACAACTTTAAAGCCCTGACTGTTCACAAGCTACAGTTTGTCAGAGAAAGCAACTTCAGTTAGGTCAACTTAATAATAATTGATTGGCTAAGTATGTTAAATAATACAATACTACCTTGACACACAAAGCTTTCACAAAACACTCATGCAAAAAAGTCTGTCAGCTGACATTAAGTATGTTCTGCTGCACATTTGGTTTTGTTTCAAGTCAGAAGGATGTCTGGAAGCTACAGTAAGTGCCAAGGTTCTCCTGAGGACGGTTACAAAACTGACAAGTGCACGCCAAACACTTGCACTGAATTCACTGGCCAAGTCCCAAGAAAAAACTTTTTTTTTTTAGCCTATCTAATGATATCAGTAGAAGTTCAAATAAATCAGTAATCTAGCCTCACTTAATAAGTCAGCATCTTATTTACACCATAAACCTCTTTGTCAGCAACTATCCAATACTTTGTGGATTTTGCCCCTTGTTTCATTCATATTCCAGTCTTCCCTCGTTCATTACATCCTTTTCTCTTAACAACTTGCTCCCTATATTGCCACAAGTCTGAAGAGACAGAGAAAGATTTTTTTTCAACATATAATCAGGAGAAGAGATCTACAGTTGGCTAAATAGAGAGTAGCAATTATAATTGATAAAAGAAATGCAAGTAGCACAAAAGCTCCCTATATATCATTTAGCAGTTTAGGCAGAAAGTGCTTATGCCTTTTGTCACTTACCCTTTTTTGATCTTCCAGTCCATGTGTCACAGGCTTTCTCTTCTGATGTTGGCTGGATTCAGAGCCAGGTTCCATTTCCCAGCTACAAATATTCCTTGTCTCTTAAGCTTGCCCTAAAAATCCATAGTATGAACAACAACAGAACTAAAAAATAAAAATTTTAAAAAAAGCAAGAGAATTCCTTCACACTTTGCCCATGTTTTTTATCATCCTTCTAAATTCTTGTTTGCCATCACTGCTTATTATTTTAACAAGCAGCCATTCTGTGAGCCTTTATATCCTATTTTAGCTCAGATGTAGAATTCCATTTACGTGCCTTACAGAAGGAAGACAGAGCTGAATCCATACCCAGTAGTTTGTGCCACATTATTGTTCCATCAGCAGCCTTTTCAGTGCATTCCTGGCATGGATAATTTATATGTCAATAAAGGTGTAAACGTGCATTTAATCCACTGCGTTGGTATTATCAGCATCCCTCTCTTGGGCCACCTTCCTCCCATAAATCAATGTAAACACTTCACAGCGATAATTGCCTTTTGCAAATCTAGCAGGTGTTAATTACGTAAAATCATCCATGCACACTTGTCATCATCTTCTTCTATGTATTCAAACAAATACCTAAAAGGGGTGGAAGGAAACAAAGAAAAAAGGCATTTTACCAGCTTGAAAAAAACCACATAGCTACAGCTATACTTTGCCCACCACCAGGAGCCGCAAGTCAGAACAGATACAATGATTATGCATTTTGTACTATTATGCTCTTCATTCAAGCCTCTCAAAGCGTTTTGATGTCTATTTAATGTCTTACACTGCCTTTGGGGCTTCTTGTATAAAGACACCTTAGATTCCACTTTGATAGGGAATTCTGCCATTCTAAGTGCTGACTGAAGCCTGGAAGAATTAACTCGGAGCTCAGTCTTGCCGCCTTTTAGTTCTGGACCTAAGGCCAAATTCATATTGTTATGCGGTCTCTTACACAGGGCTCCTTCTCCACAGCTGGAAAGCCAACTGCGTACTCTCTCCCAAAACCCTCAGTGCGAGAAAACGTGAATGAACACGTTATTTGAGAAATGATGTACTTGATATCTGAAATCACAGTTTATCACCTCAATCACCTTAAAATACTTTTCTTTCTGTACTGAGAAACATGAGTTTATTACAACCCAGATAAATAATTTCCCAAGTTAATTTGTAAGATCAGCAAGCTTCCATATGCAGGCACCAGGAAAAAGCACATTTATTAAACTGGGCTCCCTATCTAAAAAATGCTAAGCATTACATCAATTTTTAAGTGGCTTTAGCTGAGCTTAGCATATGACCACATACTTAGCTACATATTGCTGATATAAGTGCTGGTCTTCGGGCAAGCGCCAAAAAATCCAAACCCAAATTCCCCATGTTAACAGAAAACAATAAAATAATAATAATAATAATAATAATAAAACACCCTAACAATCAGACATTCTCCCGTCACTGAAGGATAAGCAACATAGAAAATAAGTTTTCCTTAAACACAGTAGAAGCTGGACATTTGTATCTCCCATCTTCCTGCAAAGCTTCAGCACCAATTGACCTGAATCATAAATAGCTGAATTTAGATAAAAGTTGGATTTTTGGTCAAGTGTTCTCTCCAGCTCAGATTAGTACCTATAAAACATGAACAAGTTTGTTCTAGGTGGCAAGGTCCCCTGTTTTTCCAAAGAAAAAAAATCACAACACTACAGGTAGAAGTACTGCCTTCACACATCACTTTTATGTTCCTTTACTGCTCACCATGAAGCGGGAGGTCATTAATCCAGCTCTTTTTCTTCTGCTGGGTGCAGGAATGAATATGACTTGATTGCTGTGATGCTATTATGTTTTGCCATTTGAAAATAATCAAACACACCCCTGATCTATTTCACTGAGAAACAAGAGGTTTCAGCTTTCACTCTGAACCACAGTCTCCTTCTGATCAGTGGCTTCACACCTACTGGTATCAGTGGAAATCATACAGGTAGCTTGAGGGCAGTACATGGCCTTTAATCCTAGCAACAAATCTCACACATAAAAATACTTTTATAAATATCCCCAAGTCCCACCGAAGAAAACGYTTTCCCCTCCAGTGATTTTGCTGTGACGTGACACATGAGACTGCAGCAGTCACATCGTGTAACGCCATGCTGCAACAGTATGACATAACCAGTGCAAATAAGGACAACGTCTCTCTGCAGGAAAGGTCCCCTGAACTGTGCCGGGGGCGGGAGGGTACAATCTCTCTAAAAGTTCCTTTGTATTAAATTTTAAAAGTTTTAACCATCCTGGAACGAGACAGACTCTGTGGGGCCACATGCAAGTCTCTATTTGTACTTTCTCAGAGTACTGACTCAGTACGTGCCTGCAACCTTAGAGCACATATCACTGGATGTTTAGTATCACTGGATAAGGTAGTTGCATTAATCTTCATATCAACAACAATAAAAAAAGAGATATTACTGATGTAAGAGAGGGGTCTTGATGCTCGAAGAATCATTTAATTAAAATCTGCCACTAAACAAAGCATCTTAAGTATCTAGTTTGGCTTCATTCTTTCTCCCCTCCAACAAAAAGTTTCACTTTTTATCCTTACACATACCTAGTTGTAGAGATGGACCTGTTAACAGTAAGTTTGCATCAAAAACAAATCAGAAAGTATTATAAGACAAATTAGGGTTTTCTGGAGAATCACCATAGAGTCAGAGTTGCTAAAACCAAGAGAATGTCAAGTGACCAAAAGTCTCTATCATCTCATCTTTGTAYCACTACACCTGCCAGAGGCCCCAGGCAGGTTCTAGGCACCATTGTGTTACATACTGCAAAATCAGTATGAAAAAGACCCAGCTACTTAGCCTTCAAGAGCTCAGAGACTAAACCTGACCATGGTTTAAGCATATAAATAAACTCAGTGAAACTCAATCAAATTAAAAATCTTAAGTCTAAGGCTGAAGCGCTGTAACTGCACGTGTCCTACCAGGGCCCGTCCTCACACAGCCCCATTAATTCCAGAAGGATCCACACCTACACAGAGTGTCATTCACAGACACCTTGCTACACAGCCAGAGCCCAACAACGCCTGCTGGCAATTCTTTCATTTAAAGCAAAGCATGCAAACACAGCGCTGGGTAACCTCGCGGGGTCCAAAATTTCTCATTCTTGCAATCGACTAGGCTTCAAACAATAATTATTAGCTAAACAAAATATACGCGCAGGTCTTTCTTCGGAAGTTGCTTACAAGGAAAATAAAGAGAGTGGCAGCTCTGCCCCGTCACCGATACACAAGGAGGGCGAAGGCAAAACGCTGCGGGGCCCCGGGGCAGCCCCTCCGGCCGGCGGGCTCCCGAGGAGCAAGCACCGCTCTGCGGCGGCGCGCACTCAGGAAAGAAACAAAACCCCCAAGAAAGGAAAAAAAAAAAAAAA
>NW_020451105.1:2253460-2275424 GCF_003343035.1 Apteryx rowi | reverse complement strand
GCTGGGGGCCGGGGCCGCGCGGCTGCGCCGCCGGCTTTTGCCCCTGGTTTATTCTCGCCGTTTAAACCCTCGCCCCGTTCCCGTTCCCGTGGCGGCCGCGACGCTCGCAGCCCCCCGGCGCCGCCGCGGAGCGGTGCGGAGCGACACGCTGCGGCGCTCAGAAACGAGAGGGAAACGGGAAGCGTGCGAGGGGAGGCGTCCCGCTCGCGGGGCTCCCCTCGCCTTCGTGCGCTCGCCCCTGCGCGCCGCCGGAGGGATGGAGCGGACGTGCCTCCCCGCCTGGGAAGCCCAGGCCCCGCCAAGGCCGGGCCCGACAAAAGCCAAACTTTTGGGTGGAGCGTGCTTGGGGGACTTCTGCCTGTCCACTACGTTCATTTTCCTCCAGCAATACCCCCTCCCCAAATTTCACAAGTCTCAGCTAATCCTACCTAAGCGGCAGCCTTGCTGTGCTGTGGCTGAGGACTAACTGCAGAACAGGACGGGGAGCACAGCCTGGCACACCTCTACCCCTTTTCCTTCGTTGCTGCTAGGTCTGTAAAAACATCGTGCCAGCTCTAGGACCAGTGAAAGCAAATGGGCAGGAAAACCCAGGAAGGCTACTGCCGCATAGCTCCAGGCTCTAGCACTCAGGAAACTACACAAGACAGTGTTGCTAATATAACAATGTCATTGCAGTATCGTTGCCACCTAACACATTTTGGTATCGTATATGTTTAGAAAAACAAATGTAAATATGATATCAGTCTCTCATTGGTGCAGACGTTGAGTAACTTGGAGCAGAGCCACTCCACTCTGCAGTCTCACCAGCTTTAACACGGCAGAGCTAATAAGCCATACTGGGTGCAAGTTTGCTCCGTGCAGCACTACTTAAGCATCTCAACACCAGTTCTGAGATTTAAGTGTAGATACACTCGAGATGGCTTGAGAGATGCCAGCTCAGCTCCAACGTGACTTACTGGCCTGTGCGCCATACTACCATGCTTCTGGATCCAGGGCACCCCTAAACAGTCATGTATTTCCTTGGTTACACCACATCTGAGCTAGTATGCCCTGCCTGACTCACACTAGCTCTGTGGAGAAAGAAAAAGAAAGCTCTATCAGATATCACCACAGCAGTCAATGGATGCAAAATATGTGTTTTACATTGAATGATTTTGTCTCAAACTAAAATATACTTCTTAGAATGAGAGAGAATACCCTAACACACAGCTTTTAGAGAAGAACGTTATAGTCAGTCGAGGCTGGCTCAAGGCATGGACAAAGCAGGCAGTGCCAGGGACTGTGGATTTCTGAAGGTTACTGCCTGCTTTCTCCACAGCCCAAGAAACCCAGGATGGCTACTGCCACTCTGAGAGAGGCCAATACGAAGAGTAATGGTCTCCATTGCTTGGGAGGATGTACCTTCTCCAGGCAGCATCAGTCCACTGCCTTTACCCTTCCTATTCCAAAAACAGCCCCAGATTTCAAGGCTCTTTCCTCATCTTCTCTCTGAGCTTTAATGAGTCCTGTAGCTCTGTGGCACCTTACGCCTGGGGAAAGAAAATTCAGTTTTGCCTCCCTCCCGTTATTTATGACTACACTCTAACCTTGTTTTCAGCTTTATCTTCAAGACTCTTGGTTAAGTAGAGTTATGGTTTCCAGCCCAATTTTCAAGTCGTCTACTAACACGGAACACCAGTAAATAAAATTTACATCTAATTTAGACCATTTCTATCATTTAAATATTAGAGTATCTAGCCTCTATCAAAAGAAGTCTATGAACAATATATAGGCTGCAGGGTGCTTGAGGTTTTGTTTAAACTTACCTGGAAAAAAAAATGCCAGAAAAACCTGTGCTCCTATGACTCTTGGAACCTCTAAGAAATATATGGCTTTCAGAAGGCTTTTCAACAACATGCAGTCCAATATCTGCTGTGAAGCTGTATTTGATGACCTTAGCAAGCATTCACTGGGCTTGCTGAATGCTGAATCCCATGGGAAATGATATTTCTGTCACTTTATAACTCAGATACAATTTTTAATATCTGGTCAATGTTCAAGAAAGACGATAGGAATGAGAATTTAAGCTGAAGTGGTTCCTGTTGAATTCAGGTACGTTTTAGTGCAGAAAGAGATGCTTTGTAATACATACAATACTTAATTATTTAAATACAATAATTAAGAAATAACTTCCCTGCAAGATTTTCATTTTCAGAAAATCTTCTTTTAAAATACATGGATAGGGAAAGAATGCAGATTATAACAGTCTGAACATGATAAAGAAAAAATTCAATTCAACAGGACTGTTCTAAAGACCCTTATTTATTTTTCTTAGCAGTTGCGTTTTGCCTTTCACTTGCTTGCCTGGAGCTTTGGTTGCTGTGGAGGTTTTCTTCTGTAAATTCTTCAAAGTGATGGGTTTTCGCTTTGAAAGAATGCTTGACTGTAGAGAACTACAGAAGTGTAACCTTTTTATTTTCCTGTGCATACGGGTGATGGTTTGAGCTTTGAAAAGACAGATGTACTGCCACCTCTTTTGTTAATTTGCATGCCAGGAGCCTGCAAATTTGCATTACTGGATTCATACTCCTCATTTGAAAGGAATGCTACGGTGATCTTTTACTCTTTCCAGTTAAAGGTCATCCACAAATATATGTTCCTCTCTAGCTCAGATAAGTGACACATTCAGCATTTTATGAATCAAAGAGGCATAAGGCTTTTTTTTTTTTTTGAATAAATGTTACAGCTATACCAAGAAGCACTAACAGGTGCTGCATGTATGTACCCTTACAAAGCTTACAATCTAGATAGATAAAAGACAAGGGAAAAAAGCATTTTAATCTCTCTTTTGTGAACAGGAAGGCATGGCACAGAGCTGATGAGAAGCATTTGCCAAAATAGGTCTCCAAACTAACATCAGCGTCTTAACCACAGGATATTCCCCTTCTTGTTGGTTCTTCTTTTGATGTGTCCCAGCCTGCTGGATAGGTAAAAGTAATCAGGTATTAAGTTAAAGGCTTGGATTCTGAAAAGATAATGATCAAAGGCCAGGTTATCATCTTGGTGATGAGAACTGAAACCTAGAGCAATCTGATGACTTCATTGGACATTAACACAGTAATTTCCTTGTTTAAAGAATTGTTACAGAATAACAAGTAACATCCATTGTCCTATAAAAATCAGGAACAAAACATTTTATATGCACACCCTTAGTCTAGGGCATAATGTCATTCAAATCCCAATGCAATTTGTGTTAAAAAGCCATTTGGAATGTTCTCAGAAACAAAAGGAGGACACTGGGGTAGGAGCACCCACCCGGGACTCAGGACAATTGATTCTGCTCCTGCATTTGTCAGATTTCTGTGATCTAAGCCCACACCAGTTACCGTGAAAGCACGCTGGGTCTTCACAGGATAAAAGCCAAATGCCTGTCATGTGTATTTGGATCACAAATGCTTAGAATCAGAAATGATCTTTTATCACAAATTCTGTATAAATTCTAGCAAAATGGGCCCCTGCTCTTAGCTAGAACGTCTAGGTACCAAATCCACAATAATCAAGCACACACTAATACTGAACACATTTTGGAGTTATGGTGTCAGCAAGGACAGCAGGATCTGGCCCGATGCATTTTAGTTACCACTGCAGTACAACCCTGTTTAAACACCATGAAAACTGCGATGCTGAAATTGCACTGATCACCATAAGCATTTGAAAATATTGGGCTTCTTTGCAAATGTCCTATTTTCTGATACTACAAAATCTCACAGAACGTTCAGTTGTAAAACAGAGAGACACACCCCTGAAAAAAATCTGAATCTACTCATTATTAATAAAGTGCTAGCATTTTAAAGTGAAAAATAAGTTTCATAATTAGAAAACAATTTCATAAACAGCTCCCTGCAATCCATCATCTGAAGAACATTAAATCATTTAACTTTAGATAGCTCAGCTTTGATCGTTAGACTGTAAGAGTCAGCATTTCCGGAGGTATTTCAGACTTTACAGGACAATCTTGAGTTCATTTGTCTGCGTGTCTGCTTCAGGGTCTGGTAAAACATTCTGTTATGAAACTGAGGGCTGCAATGGTAGGGATGTTAAACTAAAGTACCAAGGCTTTAATTTTTCAGGTTCTGCTACATACCTTTCAGCTTTTGGCTATAACCAGTCGAGTGTTCATATAAGGTCTTACTAAAGGCCATGAATTCTTATAAGTGTCTTATTTATTCATTTTAATATATTGTTGTGTAACAGGTACACAATGCAAAGTTGTCTTCTGGGATAGAATGCGTCTTCAGAATCTCTTTATCTCTTTGAAATCAAATAATATTAGGATCAGTCTTTGCAAGATTAACTTGATAGGTTAACTCAGTAGCTGTCATTCTTTGTCATATTCTTTGTGGGTGGGTGGGGGTGTTTTGTTTTTTAATAAAGATTTCTTTAATTAACATTTAGCCCTGGAAAATGAGATGAACTGCTCATTTAAAGAATGGAACAAGGCAAGTATCTAAAGTCTTGGAAGCAGCTTCCCCAATTTATGTCTCCTGTGACCTGAAAACCGTTAGACTAAAGAGAAAGTTCAAATGCTAAATTTAAATAGCAGTTTTAAAAAAGATGAGACAGCTCTTCTCTAAGAGTTTGGGTCACCCAGCATTCATTAAAAGGTGGCAACCCCTATCTCTTTGGTGAAAAATACTTACATAGAGTCCTCACTCAAGCTCCTCAGGACAGTTGCTTGTCTCTGTAGCAGTTTACCTGAGCTGAGAATTTGCTTCACAGGGCCTTATGCTTACAGTATAAATACTTTAAGGCAACTTTCTTGATCAACTACTGTTATTGCTGGCTAGCATTTTTTTTCTTCCTCAGAGTTGTCACTCTAAATTTCCATAGCTAGAATGCAGGTCTCCTCAAAGTAGCTACCTTCATCCATGGCCTGTATCCATGGATAGCCAGTATTTTTCATGGACACTCATTATTACAATTAAAAAAAAAAAAAAAAACTTGTGAGAGTTTACTGGGATTATAGTGAACCTTTGCCTCAAGACTTTACCAAGATGCCCATGCTGCTGAGGTAAGCTGCTCTCTCCTTTAAACAGTATATACGTTCTCTCAGGATATCAGAATTTCTTAATAAGTAGCCTCTTGCTAGACTACAATTCCATCAAAATCAATGGCATTATTCTCACAACAAGAGTGTGCTTCATGTGCATAATGGCATCAAAATCTTGCTATTAGCCTGTGTGCTTTAAGATAAATAGGAGTGGGAAGAAGCAGTTTGATCACACTTGCTTGATCCTTGCTCTGGTAGGTGAGGTTAAAAACAGACATCAGTCGTTTGTCTGCATTCTCAAGGACTTCGCTGAACGCCTGCCAGGTGCGGTAGCATCCTGAAATTTCTCTCTGCTGTTAGTATCTCATTGACCTCTGAAGGTGGCTTAGCCACCGAATTGAGAACAGACTCTTTCACAGACTGTCAGAGGAAGGGGGATATACCAGCGCCTCAGCCAGAGCCTGGCTGGTAACCAGGGGATTTGCACTTGGCAGTCAGGGCACCGTTACCCATGGATGACTTCCCACTGCAAAATGATTGTTATTGGGTATTCTGTGGAAAGATAAATCTGTCTGAGAGAAGCCAGCCTGACCTATTATGCACTTCATGATTTTCATGATTCTGAAACCTTCATTTTGCTGAACAGGACACCCTGAGAGTGTCTAGAGACACCTACATTCAAACAAGTTCTCCAAAATACATTTTACATGTCTCCTTTTATCCAAACTAAATCTCTCTTGCAAGCTGGTCATTCAGCCTGTAACATTGTAAAAGGTTACAGACTGCATACAAACATGTTTAATGAAGCTGAAAATACTGCAAGCATAAGCAGCAAAGATATTTTGTTTATGGAACCTTTATACACAGTCAAGTAAAAGCTTGCTAAGTTTGCTTGGTTGCCTAAGCTTGTTTTCCAAAGGGACGTAGAAGGCTGAAAAAATTAAATAAATCAACATATGCAATTATGCTTAACACCACAATCATTCATATTAACATTCTAGTTAAGTCAGTGATTAATTCTCCTTTGAGAAAGAAGTGGTGTTAAAATAACTTTAGATTAATATCTAGTAGCAATATTACAATCAACTCAAAATTCCAGATGATATCAACACATGCATATTTAATCTTGAAGAAACTTTCACAGCCTAAACTTTAATGAGAAATCTGAACAAACATATGCTTATTTGAGTATTTAAATACAGATTCAAACTAGCTACTTTCCACAATTGGCTTGTAGATAGCTGCTCTGTCTGCATAATGAAGAGGTCACTAAAGTTTTCTATAGACTTTCAATGGATGATCTGGAAGAGCAGGATAATGGCACAACAGCAGCAGCAAAGACTAATTCTAAAATAATTTGGCTGTAGGTTCATGTAAACCTCCAGTAGGATGAAAAGAGACACTGCAATGATATCTTTTTAAAAACACAACCAGCTGGTCTGTCTCGGACAGTCAGGAGCCTGGCCATCATTAATGCTTTACCTGAGCTTTGAATACATTTTTTTCCCCACAGAGAGAGTTCTCCATCCTACCTGTCAGTAAAAACTGCTATAACACAAAGCATTACCCAAACAGCAGCTGTAAGAGGAGCACTGGATTCGCTCTTTCTGCAGAGGGTCAGTCTCCACGCTGGCTCAGAAGACGTGAAATTGCTCTTTTCCTTCTGTGGACAGTAAAAGCCAGTATGGGAATGCCCAGTGGGGGACAAGCGGGAGATCGGGAGTGCCCAAGAAGGGCAACTCTCTACAGATCTTAATTATCAGGTACAGCAGAGAGGGAAGTTCTTACCTGGAGGAGGAGAGGACTTTCAGTACCCAAAACAAGCAGCCCTTAATTTCCCTAACTTTAACTCTGTCCTTACATATGCAATACTCCAATGGCTTGAAAAAGGTTGTTGGCTTATTTCCTGCAGGGTCCTTAACAGTTCTTACCCTCTCTCTGATTTTCTTTACAGGGAGAAAAAAAGGTATTGGGAAGGTCCAAGGATGATCTTGTGAATACAGAGAGAAATTGATATTTAAGAAAAAAAAAAAAATCCTTCTGTCTTAACACTAACATCTGCATCAGCAGTACAGGATATTGTGGGGTATTGAATACAGTGAGCTATTAATTTCACTAATATTTCTAGAGGCTTCTATAGGTTTTAGATTTTAATGGAAACAGAAGCAATTGAGTTCATGGGTGATCTAGGGGCTCCAGATAAAAATTAGTAGGATAAGAATATCTCTGACTGGATAAAGCCCCAGGAAACCTGTTCTGATCTCATAGCCAACCTTGCTTTGAGCAGAAGGCTGGATGAGCTCTCCTGAGGTCCCTTGCAACCTGAACTATCCTATGATTCTATGAAAATGGAGAATAGGCTTTATAAAAGCTAATGGAGATGTTAGTATTAGGATACAAAGGATGTTTTCCATCCAGAAAACACATGATATTTTGAAAAGACTGTTATGCCAGACTGTTATTTTACAGCCTGAAACGACATAAAACTAATTGGAGGAACTGCTTTTTTCCTTATATAAGCCTGTGAAGAGAGTAGTACGAATCTTTCAACACTGATGCAGTCCTAGAAGTCTCAGATGGATTTAACCAGGGCCACATTTTAATTGGGGAACCAGAGAGACTCTGAAAAGAAGATTAAAAACAGCACTAAGAAGTTTTTACATTAACTATGTTAATATGAAAAAGACTCTTTAAAAACAGGCAATTGCAACCTCTGTTATCTGTACATCAAAGGAAAAAGTATTTGCCTTGATTCTAAGATGAGTTTATATCATTACAAAGATCTTTGTGGAACAGGTGAGTTAAGAGAGAGAAGGAGAGAGGTTGTGGGTTAACATTTTTGCTTTAATATTAATATTTTGCAATTCTATAATCCCTTTCATCTAAGGATTTCAAAGCACTCTATGGACATTAATGAATTAAGTCTCACAGCAGTCCTGAGTGAAAAGGTAATGATTTAGAGATTGAAATTCAGAGAGATGAATGGATAAAAGTGGGAAATAGCATTCCTAAAATTTCATATAACACTTGGAACATATGGAAAATCTGCTATTCTCTTCATTTATATCCTACGTGCCTTCAGTGCAACATACAGTATTGGAAAAATGTACAGACAGGGTCTGTCTGGATACAATGGCAACGATAGCAGAAATACACAGAGAATAGATCAGACTGCAGAAAAACAGGGGTTGTTTTGAACGTGGTTAAGCTTAATTTCAGCTCATAGAGGTATGAGATTTTACAGAGTGCTTTGTATTGAAAAGAATTTGCTTTACAAACTACAAATTTAGAACCGTACCTTCATCTGAAATTGTTACCTATTTTGAAGTTATTAATACACATTTTGATTTGCAAACTGGAATGCTTGACATCCTCCCCAAGCTAGCAATGAATTCAAACAAGTGAATGAAAAATGAAATGGCTCCTGACTTAAGAAGTTTCCCACTATGTATTACAATACCATAATAATATGGCAAAAATCACTGTTTGTTCAAGTCCTCTTCACAGTGGCTGAAAGCTATCAACTACTTCGGCCCAACAAGCTAATAAGAGGTAGGTGAGCCTGATAAGACCGTCCTTTGAAGAGAGTCCGCAGTAACTGAGATCAATGGAGCTAGAGAAATGCTCACCTGCTCAGAATCAAAACCACAGGCTCTGAACACAAAGGCCACAGCAAAAGGAAGGAGCCTTGGCACTCACCAGTATGCAGCTGGATAACAGCAGCAGACAAGGAAAACCCATAGTACATAATATATTAAAATGCACTTACATCTTGAATGACTGGCCGAATGCCTGTGACTTCGCTAACCTGACAGATTTCATATATAAATAATTCTATTAATAACAAACAGAATTTGCCCCAAAGGATGCAAAATCATGTGCAATGATAAAAACAGTATCTTTCAGAAAGCCTGCAAAGCCTTTGATGCATGGAGACATGGAATTTCAGGAGGTGAGAGGCTATTCTATGAAGTCTTGCAACTTTTCTTCTCCTTTTATGTTTCCATTGGTCACAGATGCACTTTCCTCTCAAGCATATTTGCAGTTCTCCAAGCTGTAAAAATTCATAAGCAGGATCCACAGAGAAAGTGCCTTGTATCTTCCAAGAAGAATATGCACTGTAATCGTGTAATGAGAGATCTCTTGATGTACAGCTTTCATTCAATGGAAGAGTCAACAGTCGTGTTAAGGGCATGCAATTTCCTGGCTCAGAAGTTCTTGCTGTCCTGGGGCATTAGGAAATGAACCTCTTTGCAATTTGATTTTTTTTCCAAGTTTTTGTAATTGATTATTCATACTCTGAACAGAGCTATAAACTCAGAAGTATCTGCTTACAGATAAAATAGGTTCACATCAATCACGAAAACCTGCACTTACAAGTGAAAGCTCATTTCACACTCTCTATAAAGAGCAAACAAAAACTGAATTACAATACATGCATTTTACTCCTTATTTACAATTACGATAATCAAGCTTCAAGATAAACATCTAGAGCATTTTTTTTCCTGTGGGAAGGCACTGTTCCAAGCATTCAACTATAAGAGCTTCTCAGCTGGTTTGAGCAACAACCGTCCAGTTCAAATGAAGGTATTTATTTAAAGGCCCTCCTCTCCTTTGCTTATGCTGCTACTTATCTCCCCCTCTTCAGGGTATGGCAAGCTGAGAAAATATCCAACTCCCGAATCAATATCTTCTCTAGCCCAAATTCATATACTCTGTATGAATGACTGTTTGTTACTGTGCCAGTCATGTGCACTTGATCACTCTCCGTAGCTTGATGCTTAAGACATTCCCTCAATATATGGATAATACAATTATACAGTACGTTTAACTATTGCTATCTTATATGAGCAAGCTCTCATACAAGTCAACAGCAGAAGCGCCATTAACTTTAAAATGAGGACTGTCCCAGAAAAGTAGGGTTTTTTTGTTTTTTTAACTTTTGAGTCACATGTGCTTATGCACTAACAGATTATCATCAACAGAATCTGAACTTTTCATCTCCAAAGTAAAAGTAAAAACTTGAGCTAACTCACTTTTAATAAGCAGTAAAAAAATAAGATCGAAACAACCCCTCCGGTGCAGTACTACATAGATTATAAGAATGTATTTCACCAAGGGGTCATGCATCCCTTAGAGAAGGAAACACATCTGAAGCATTTGAGAGGTCTAAAAAATTCAAGCTCCCAGTCTGGGCAACACCTTGAAAATCTTAACACACATCATTAACAAACACGGAGCTTAAACCTTCAGTTTCTCAGCACCGGCCTCCTTCATTTGAGTCGAAGAATGTATCTATTATGAGTAGCAACAGCCCCATCTTCTGTATGGCCTACCTATTAAGATGTAGCATTTAAGCTCCTATTAATGCATTTGGCTGAACAGTGAAAATTTTACTTCCTAATCCAGAACTCAATAATGATGTGTATCATCAAGATATATGCATTTCTTCCATTTTGAAAAGCAGAGGCAATAGATTTTCAGACTCCTGTAGAAGTGAAATTGTCACGACTCTCTCAATGGTATTTTGTACAGCCTACATACAGCACTGCTTTTTACCTTTCAGTACCCAGAGTTTCTGGTCAAAACACTGCTTATCCCAAGGTAACAGATAGAGCTAAGACGACTCTGTGAATCAGCTCAGAGAGGCTCTTTAATCCAGAGTTGAAAAACATGAAAGGTAGAAGATTTTGTATCTCAACTTGCTTGCTCTGAAATGTGGAAATGGCTTTGGAGCGTTTAGGTGCCAAGTTCAAGCTATGCACTTAGCTGGCTTTTTGACTTTTAAAATCTCTCCATTGGAGCACTAAAGCAAGAGTATCTAAACTATGAAATCAAACTGAATAATCTCTATTCAAAAATAAGTGTGTAAGGAAGCCTAATATTTGCTGGTTCTGTCTTTCTTGAGAGAAGCTACTTATGCCCAAGAAATCAGTGTTTCCTTTGATAGAGAATGACATGTTCTTGTTCTTATTGTATTATTTGTTGTTTATTAGAAAAGAGTTTAAACCAAATTCCTAAATCCAAACATTCAGACACCGGGAAGATCAGATTTTAACCCTGCCTCTAGACTAAAATCAGCAACTAACACCTTTCCTTGTTTTGTGCCACACATTCAAAATAAAATAAAATAAAGCTGTAATTCCGGTTTATTCTTCTGTTCATTTACTGCTACGTTTAGCTTAGCTGTTATTCTATGCTTTTAGGGAAACAGTGAACATGAATTGGCTTTGCTGGTGTTACTCCCTCACAGAACTAATGTTCTATCATAATTTAATTTTTTCCATAACACAGACACTACCAAGTACTAATTCAAATACTAGTTCTAAAATGTTCCTAAATTTGATTTCTAAAAGACCAGCTTTTCAATGAACAAATACCACCGACAGTCTGCATTGAAAGTTCCTCGTGTGTCACGGGTCCCCAAAACCAGCCAGGCAAACTCAGCAAAATATGAATAAGACTGAGATTGGGATTCAGTTTTCAGTCCAAACCTACGCAGTCAGAGTCCCAGAGAGGCCTGCAGCTCAGCAGTAACATGCACAGATAACAACAATGTTAGATGCACGGGGAAGAGGTGTTTGATCAGATTTACAAATATGCCCTGAGAAATAAAGGAAAAGTGTTTATTCTCAAGACAGGTTTACACAATACTGAGTTGTCTTTTTGTTCACTTCTGCCTTTGACAAATCAACCTCTATAGTTCTCTCCCCATTTGGAAAACTGCAAAACTACTAACGACAGTTAGATACCATATATTGTCCTATCTAAACACCACACAAATATATTCTCACTGCAGTTAGTAGGAACTGCCTTTACCTTTGCTTGCTAACATCTGCACGCTAACATCTGCACACATGCTGACCTAATCAGATCAAGCAGGTCCAGTAAATTGAAACTCATCCTAATATTACCCCACACTTATTGGAACGCAAACCAAACCTGATAAATTTCTTTCATATTGACATTTCTAATCTGACACCTTTCAATACAGAAAATATCCTCAGCCAGCAGAAGGACCATTGCTGATGAAGCGCAGGCGTCAAGCCTGCACCTGCTGACTTTAAGAGACCCATCACTGGGCCCACGAGCGCCGAGCGCAGCGGGCAGGAGCTAGCCCAGGCAGCCCCGGCCCGCAGCGCTGGCCTCCCCTCTCGCGTGAGCCGGGAGAGGCACCAGCTCGGGGAAACACGCACCTCAACCGCCCATCTTTCTGCCTTTTGGCAAACGGTTAAAGTAAAGCTAACGGAGTGTAGAAACTAGATCTAAAGCTTAAAGAGCAGCTAACCCAGTTAACCACCACTGGGTCTTGTTTATTTTAACTACTTTCTTCTTTAYATTTAATACTTCCTAGACTTCTTGAAGCAAGTAATTTTTTTGAAGACTGCAGTAAAATTAATATCAATTTAAAAAACTATATTTTTTCTGTAATTTCATCTGACACCTAGCTACTACTGCTCATGTCTTGTGAAAGGAACTTCTGTACAGGAACAGAACAGAAAAAAGGTTAATTACCAAAAATAGTCTGGATCAATCATCTAAACAAAAACAAAAAACAACATTTCCCTCTCTCACTTACCCCCCCCCTTTTTTTTTTGTCTGGGTGGAGGAAAGAGAGAATTGAGTAAAGAATGTAATGACTATTGACCTGAGACAGTCTCCTGGAAATAATCTAACAGCAGGGAACAGCAAGTCCTTTTCAAAACCAATGAAGCAAGAAAATGCTGTTGACCAAACTATTATGAGAGATTTGAGAGAGGGGAAAGGACAAGAAAAGAGAGAGAAGGAAGAGAAAGGATGAAACTATGCTTTAAACTCACACCTAATATTTCCTCTAAAAGGAAAAACATATTTTTGAGGGCATCACTTTTACACCATCTCTGCATCTCTTGTTCCAAAGCCAACATTTGTTTTCAGTGGCAGTCGGTGTTGTTAGGCTTATGACTACAGCTTAGGCTCACTGTGCACAGTGCGACACAGCCTTGTATTTTCCCTGATCTGTGTCCTTATAATGCCCTGTGGTAGCTTAGGAAAACAAAACAGTAATTTCTGTGAACTTAGTATCAGTGTATGTCCTCCACCTTCTCAGTAAAAGGCCGGTGTCTGAGTTGGAGAAATTCTGAGTTGGGGGACACTTCAAAATCTTCACTTGTTCTTTAAATAAATAAACCTAGAAGAAAAATACATTCCCAGCCCTGATGCGATCATCGTGAGCCATCATTTCCAGGACCACTTTCACTGTGAAACGATGGCCTCATACAGACCCTGAGGGTGAGGAGGACCTTCCTTGGGTACATGTTTTGCATGCATCAAAACGCTACTACCAGTACCACTCTGGTCAAGGACTGTGGCAAAGTTAGCCCTAAGAACACAGATAATGCACATATAAACTAATTGCTTTATACAGATGCTTTTTTTCTCTACAAAAGACTTTTTGTTTCAGAGTTACAATGGACAGTACTGGTACGTTGCTGGATCTGTACCCAATGGTGCTTAACAACGTAATAAAGTCCCTCTGCGATCTCTCAAATGAGTGATGCTCAGTCATTCAAGTAACTTAAGAACGAGCACAGATCAGTCATGGTGGTGTCAGAGAAACTTCCCACTCGAGGTTTGGGTTTTGTTTGTTTCTAATGATCTTTGAGTTCTTTTTGCTGATTGCACATGCACACAGAGTAGTTTCTCTGTAAAATACAAACCCCTCAGTGTTAATATAGCTTTTGAGTTAATCCATTTACACTGAAAGCCAAGAGACCGAAATTATTATTATTATTGCAGAACGAGTTACATGCTGCATCTGGAAGCTATAGCAGTGGATGCGAATTTCCCAGTTCCTCATCATTTTCCCACATCAAGTCTGCTAATCTAAACTGTACATAAACAAAGGGGATTTTATTGTATACGTGTAGTAGGAAAGCCAAAACTGAAGCTGTGTGTGAACTCTGGCTTTTAATTATGGTAGCTGTAGGAGAAATGGATGCTTTTTTCACCCCATATCATAATGCAGAGTGGAGTCAATTGACACATGTTCTAAAGCATCAAAAATCGTCCGTTTTTTACTACTCAGATATGTGTGGCCACTATTCACACTGGGTAATTTCATGAATAAATTAGGAGATATTTGCATTTTTAACCATGATGTCACAGTATGGGATTCTTTTTTTAAGTGTGGTTGTTTTTTTGATTATTTCAAAAAGTAAAAACCAAAACAGAGCAAGCAAGTTTTAAGGACTTTGAATGGTTATCTACAAAAGAAGTTTTCTCTAGCATATCCAAGCCACATGTTCTGCAGAAGCACCAATACCAAAGTACAGAAAACAAAATCTAAACTGTTGGTGAAATAACAATGATACTTTTCCACATATTCAAGTATCAAAGAAATAGCCAAGAAAAACGTAATGAAAGAATAAACAAAAAGCCTAAACAAAAAAAGCCACAAACAGCCTTTGGGTTGAAAGCGAGCATGCCTAATGGGAGCCTAAATGGTAATATATTCAGAAAGCTGAAAGTGCCCAAAAATGAAGGCTTTGAGTGAAAGTGCCCCTTCAGCCATAACTCTAGTGTCACTAATGTAAAGCTATAATCTTTTTCCAGTGTTCTGACTATTATGCAAGCACTAAGTGCCAGTAAAGGTGTAAGAGAGCAGGAATTTTCAGTGGGCTAGAAATCTGCTTTTGTCACCGGTTTTCTTAAACATAGGCATGTTAAGAACAAAATTACAACTTTGTCCTTGGTTTTAACTAATCCTCAGTTTACTGCTGCTGCGACAACCTTTTAAGGAGATGCATTGTGAAATGAAATGATACCTCAGCACTCTAATACACCAAAAGTGTCCTTTTGCTCCTAGAAATAGCAGTTTCAATGTTAACACAAGAAAGGTTAAAGCCCGATCTATGATAAAAGTGGGAAAGGAGCAGATTAGTGAGCAAGCAGGAAGGAATAGCAGCTCAATTTCTGGTACTTTTTTTCTATTTTAAGGGCTCGTAGATAAAAACGTAACTGCCTGGACCAAAGAGTTCCTTTGCTTTACAAGTTTTATTACCAGAATTATAATACTTTTTATCTAACTATTTTACACAGGAGAAAATTAAAGTGTTGCAAAAGGAAATGAATTATGCAAAAAGTCCTCCTCATCCAAAATTTGGCATTCTTTCATTACATAGGCCCTGTAAGAATATTCGCACTGTTGTTTTCGGCACTGTTTAAAGGATAAGATACTAATCAGAGCAAGCAAGAGAGCAGACTGTATCCGTATGTTAGCAGTCAGGCTAAAACTACAGGTTGCATTACTTCAYAACCAGATACTTACAAGGCTTCAGCCATGAGGTGCAGTATAGATTTGAGTGGAATACCTGAATTTTGAACTAACTCATTCTCCAGAGAAGGCGCATGAAGAAAGTTGGATTTGCTGCAGTCTAGACAGTGAATTCCTCAGTTCAATTCCTCTTAAAGTTAAAATATTCTTTTGTTACAATTCCTACTATAGGTACAACATCTTGTTCTCTTAAAACAGTAATTGATATAAGTGATGAATATATATTTGGTGGTACTTATATTTAAATAACATTTGTTCACTGCTTCTGTGAGACATAAATGTAGCTGACCTGGCAGGATAAAAAATAAAATATATATTATATATAAGAATACAAAATCAGGTTTACACGAAGATTTGTGGATCAAAATATACTATAGCCTACTTGTTCAAATAGGTAAGCTATATATTAAGTTGTGTTTTGGGGAAACTTCTTACCAAGTTGCTATATGCGGGGTCCTCTACAGCCTGGGATAACTGGAATATCATGTGCAACTCAGCTCCGCTACACCTCGTACACCTTGTCTTCATTGCCTCCCTCTTCTGACGTGTTAACACATGAACTGCCGACCTGGTTTTCCTGGTCAGAAAGGACACTGCACATTCAGTCATTTTCAGAAAACAGTTTTTATTCTTCAAGCTATAGTATAAGCACATTAATAATTCAAAACAATCTATTACCTTTTACCCCATTACTCAAATTTCTATCCAGTGTTTAAGAGCTTGGTGCACAAGAAGTGATAGTTCATTTACAGAAAGTCTCTTTATTGAGCTAATTTATTTACTGCTGTTTCACATGGCTTTCAAAGGGACAAGTCACCCCACTCTCTCTTCTCCGTCCCTCTCGCTATAACTGTAGAGATGATTAATACAGGAGACAACTTTATTATGAAGTACTGTGTCAAAAAAGGAGTTCCTCTGTGTGGAAAGAACTGTTCAGTCACTGTTTAGTGTGAGCTGGAAAACAAAACAGCCCAGTCCTCATTTAGCTACAATCATTTTCTTAGGGAACAGTCCAGATCACTGTATTTAACTTTTTGATCTGCATACACCACTTGGGTAAGAAAAGTTACACTATGTATCTTCCAGAGAAAGTCATCTACAAACATCATCAGTATGTTTCAACTATACTAAAGATAAGACCTGACTGCTGCTTAGACCATTAATCAGTCTTACATAGGGCTTTGGGGTTTTTTGCTCACAGTAAAACAAAGAAGTAAAGCTTAGCACCCAAACCGTTCTTAACCCAAAATATTTCTGTATTCTCTACTCTGAGAGTGAACTAGACAATAAAATGCTTCAGTCACCCAGAAGGAAAGCACTCAAATGGCAGTCATGCGTCCATGCATTCGGGTAGCGTCTTCTGGTTCCTCAATTTCACACTTTGCTAGAAGCACACAGTAGCTGCAGGTTTCAATTACTCACCTCAAAATTACTTACCAATATTGATGAGCCTGGATCCCAGTTTCTGGTATAGAGACAATATCCTTCTGAATTTTCTACTGCTGTGTGATTTTGCCTTGCCAACCACCTAAGCATCACCAAAATACACAGACAACATTATCACGGTTTCGAACATAGCTTTCTACATCCTAAAGAGACATATTAAAGCCGGAATATGGCAACTGACACATTATTTCTTACAAATCACGTAAGTGTGGTAGCATTTCCCAACAAATAAAAAAAATGCTCTTCCTTTAAACTTAGAAGCAACGAAGTGCATGCCCTGCTGCTATGAATAACGACATAAAGCAACCTTTTAAAATACTAAGGGGGAGCTGTATTTATTCACACCCCCTGAAATAAGACATTAGTACGAATGGATTCACACCTGCAGATCACAAGTAACGCTGTGAAGTTCAGTGCAGTACGTCACTCATTTTTTGGCTTGTGGGTTCTGTGAGCAGTACCCCCGTTCCCCGAGAAGGGGGAGGGAAGGAGCACCTGGGCAAGCATGGCTTGTGAGGTACCACTAGCACAACCCTTCCGCTGCGAGGGCAGCGGTGGTGCTGCGGCCGGCCTCAGCCCCAGAGCCACCGCTACGGGAAGACACGCAGATGCAGTCAGGGTTCAGCCGGCTCTCCTATTTCCCACAGRAATAGCTGGTGACCAAGAAGTCTAAGATCCAGGGCTGGCTTTTCTCCCATTTTACGTTCAATGAAAAGAATAATCATATTCGGTATGTAATGGTCGTCTATTTTTCCATTTACCCTCTTAATCCAGGAAAACAAAGAAATGTTGAAACATGTCTGCCACTGGAGTTCACTCAACGTTTTCTATAATTATCCCTGCTGAGAAACTCATTTTAGAGAGGATTTTTTTTCCACAGAGAAGGGAAAACAGATTAATTCCTTGGCAACAAAATTCTAATTAATCAAAAATGTGGTTCTATTCATTCTTAGCTCTTCATTACAATAAAATATCAGATGTTTACTGCTGAAATTATAGTCTTGATTCAATGTAAAAATCAGGTGGCTCTTAAGATTTAATTATAAAAATAGGAATTAGATTCATTGACTCTGCACAAGTGTTTATCTTGATCTGTGATCACTGATTACAAAGATAAATGGTTTAAGTAGAGGCAGGACTTTCTGCAAACAATTGCAGAAACCTGCTTATCTCTAACCCGACAGACTGTCAATCACCCCCGCAAACAGTCCCCATTTCAACAGCAGAGAACTGGCTTTGTACCTCTGCAGCCTCACTGAAGCAATTATGCGAAGGAAAACAAAAATTTCAAGAACAACCTGACCTATATATAAAGGCCATTTGGGGCCCTGCTCTTGCTGCCACTGAGGTCACTGCAGAGGCCTCCTTTTCAGTAGGTACAAGCTTTCATCGAGCCTATTCCAGTATAAACAGGAGCTTTCTGTGCTAATACGCCAGCTACCACATGGCTCCATTTTCCCTGCGAGCTGCATCCCCCTCTATTAAAGCCAATGCCAATATCCCCAGGACTGGGAGCTTTTTGTCTTTTTAAAACCAAACAAACTTGACCTTGCGTTCCTAGACTATCCAAATCTCCCATTCAAATCAAAACATAACTCTGGTTTTGATTAATGTATTTCAATTACTTAAAACACATCTATCACGGTTAGTTGCTACATACTGCAATTCTTTAAGGAAAAATATTGAGTCTTACTTACCTGATAGTGTCTCTCTTTAATTACAGTTTGCATATAAAACCCATCTGTTAAGAAGTGAAATCAAAAGCAGCAGTACTGCTTGCTCTTTCACTTATTCACTAGATTTTTTGAATCTGGTGGATTGGAAATGAGAGATTTGTCTGAAACGTACCTTTTTTAAATCCAGAATAAAAACCACCCCAGATTTTGCCTATCCGTAAGGTAAAGATAGTAACTTGAATAAACTAAGAAAGCAATGGGTGTGCTGACTAACCACATAACAGGGGCATATTCTTGTACCTAAGAGCTCAAGAGACAGTGACAAGCTAAGCAATTAAGATATTATTTCGAGTCGCTCATGCTCGTGCAACTTTTGGAGCAGTTTCTGTAAACACCTGTGGAGATGGGCTAGAGTTAAAGTGTTTGCTTCTAGCGCCTTGTGACATCAAGGAAGCCTGGATCTGGATCTAGATGTGATCTTTGCATGGGACCACCTTGTTCCTCTAAGAAAGCCTAAATCTTGCAATCAAAGGCTTAAAATCAATTCCTACCCTTAATTTTAGGATGCTTAGATCCAAATTCAGGTCTAAAACTCAAGTGATTTAAGATTATTTGGGTCAGTGCCCTGCTGACACGTCTAGTATTGAGGAACCACAACTTGAATCAACATTGCAGCAAGTCAAAGTGGCCTGATACTTCCACAACTCATCAGTACTAAGGATCAGGCCTAGACCAGACTTGGCTGACCCCAGTGCAAGAACTTTTCTTCAAAATAAAAGTACCATTTTCCATTGAGAAAAACATACAAAAACACTACCATGAAAGGAAAGGACAGCATAACTTAATATCCTTATACAGACAGCTGGAAGAGCAGCTTAAAACTGAATTTTTTTTTTTCCTAGTTCTTTCACTCTCTCGAGTATTACCATATGAAAAATGCGTTTCAGTGACATGTATATTTTCAACAAAGACCAAAAAATTGTGGATATGATCATTTTGATTTACAGCATTATTAATCACAAAAAGAGAACCAAACTATTTACTTGCAATAGCATATATTGTTGTGTGAGTATTTTTCACTAGGTTAGCTGCTAATTGCAATTGGTATTCTTCCATTGAGTGATAGAAAACAAATGATTGTCTCTATTTATTAGCTTGTGGCACTTTACCAGAATACATAAGCTCATTTTTAACCTTTTCACACTGTGAAAACTGTGCTGTGTTTTTTTTCCCCCCTCATTTTTTTTAAACATGCATTATATTTGCCAGTAGAAAAAACATACATTGTTATTCATGGATAATACTTTCATTAAATAAAATATTTAATGGCTATAAATTATTTCTAAACATGCAAGTTCAAGTTTCTACACCATTTAGTGAGGTATGCCTTGAGATTAAAAATAACAATATATATATGGTATAAAGAAAACCGTAATGTTTATAGCTTTTTTTTCCTGTGACTTGAACAGAAGCCGTTATATTTTCTGTCAACATAAAATCTAATATTCATGTCCTACTAGCAATCAACTGAAAGGAAGCCATTTCTGTACCAGCACTCTTCATTGTACTTTTGTACATTGTACAGCTGCACCATACTTTTAAAGGTAGATGTGCAGATTTAGGCTGTAATGAGGTTGGTTTAAGTTTGTTTTGGTACTCCTATCTCCTTATCTCAGAGATAAGCTTGATGAAAAGCAGTGAGGACATATACACTCAAACTTCTGTTATTGCTAGCCTCAGGGTGAGCACCAACAGCATAAAATGGCTCTATTTCCAAATCTGACATGCTACTTTATATAGGTATGGACACAGAAAAGTAAAGTAACCATTTCCCTTTCTTCTCTGCATCTACTTTTTCTATTTAAATTATAAGTTCATCAAGTCAGAAGCTATCTTTTTTTTTTATCTAAGAACATATTTGGCCCACATTACCATTGTAGCTGAGCAACATGCAGCCTTTAACATGTTAATTCTCATGACACACCTATGAATTGCTCTTATTTTCATTTCACAGATGGGGAATAGGGACACAGACTTATTAACAGTTAAACTGACAATAGGAGCAAGGCATACCAAGGCAACACCCAACTTTTAATCATCTCATACCTACCAAAATCCCAGGTCGCAAGTTACGGGCCTCTTCAGTACAGGGTCAGCTGTGGGCAGCTGGTTCCACATCTAACATTGGTGAAGAAAAGGGGAAGTGGGCAGCTTAAGCCTCACCTCTCTCAGACCTCTGTAGTTTTAGGCTGATAAGCTGCACCTTCTTCTCATCAAGATTTTTCAGTCTAAGCCATTCTCTAGAATTTAGCTACACCTGCTCTTTCCCACAAAATTCAGCTGGAAATCCTTCCTAATAAGATGCTTGAAATTCTTCTCTACACAGAGGGATTGAATTCCTCTCTCTGGAGAGCAAGGTCTTAACCACTCGGAGAATATTCTCGGCTCTTTCTGTGGAAGCTCTTTCACTTGAACAGCATAACTGAATTTTCATTAGGTCAGAGAAAGAAAGACATTATAGTTGAAAAGCGATGGCACACACCTGCCATTCATGCCCTACACCAATTAATATATAAGTATTTTGTGTTAAATATTCACTGGAGTTAAATCAGAAACACCTTCTCACAGATGAAGGTGCTGGGATATAGTCTTGGTCTGTCTCTCTCTCTGGGAGGGATGTTCCTTATCCTTAATATTCAGCGTGTAGATTTAAAATAATCTCAGGCATAACCAGAAGCAGTTATCCGGGCATCTAGGGAAGCTGGGGCAGTGTTGGGAAGGGACTCAGTATCTAAAGTCCACAGTCAACTGTGAGCTGAGCTAAACGCAGCTTCCAAATAAGCACCCCAACTACTGGCCAGTCCTTCCAGAGGTATTTTGTGGTTGTGAACAGAGCATCAAAACAGAGTTTTTATTTCAGCTGATGCTTCTGGGTGTTACTGTAATTCAGAGGAGAAATAACAGAAGCAAACAGGTGTAAAAACAACAGGTTTCTATCCCTCCCTACTGACGAGCCCTTAGCCACGGTGGTTACGCCCAGGCTGGTGCTGGGACCTGTCAGGCGCGCGCTGGGCACCCGACAGCATTGCACATTACGCAGCAGCTCGCCAGGAAGGTTTTCCCCTTGGCAGCCGACAGCGACAAGGCGCCTCTTGCTTGGGAGGATGCGCAGCGAGCTGTCTTCGGGATAAATGGTCCTTGAAAAAGGTGCCTGCATGACTGCTGACAGTCTGTTACGCTTCATCTCAGGAGCGCGGCGCGCCGAGTGTCTTCCCAGGCCCTGTCGTCTTAACGGACAACTCTCCCTTGTGCCTAAATACTGTATCCGTCCTTTCGGGGCGAAAAGGGGCAAACGCTGCAGAATCGCCGGTACCTGACTGACGGGCAGGGTCTGGACAACGGCCAGGAGGAAATTCACAGCAAAAACCTGAGTTAATCATAATCTTCGCAGGATGCAAAATTCTCCTGGGTCAGATTATTTGGAAGAAAAAAGGCTTT
>NW_020451105.1:2245815-2253454 GCF_003343035.1 Apteryx rowi | reverse complement strand
AACGACAAAACAAAATAGCTGAGAAATGTGAATATTCAAATGCCTTTAAGTTTCTTTTTTTCTCCTCTGCATCTTAGCAAGAAAACATCCTCAGAGAATTATCATTTCTGTGAAGAATTGATGAGGCTGCCAAAGAAAGCACATAGGATTTTATTTTTTATGAGCACGCAGCAATGGGTCTATTTATCATTCTCTGTGCCTTCTTGGAGCATGAGCATTACTGCATTGTACTGTCTACGCCAAGGACCTCATCTGCAATATTATAATGCACAGAGAGCACCCGAAATGTATTTTTCTAATTATTAGCCGTAATTGCTGGCCTTTTAGCAGGAATACAATGAAAAAGTAATAAACTATTTTTTTTTCAATAATAGAGGACTAAATCATTTTCTCATACATTTCGAGGTTTATTTCTATTTGACTAATTTTTTTCAGTGAAAATGTTCCAAAAAAGTGAAAAAGGGACTTAATCTTTTTGGGGAAAAAAATGAAAACTTGACATTAGCAATATTTTTCATTTCTCTTGACTTCTGTGATATTTTAGTTAAAACCTTCATTGTAGGGCTTTGGTAAATGACATTCTACAATCTTTGCAGTAACAAATAAAATCGTGATTAATAGCAACATGAAATTAAACCTATTTTTAACAATAAAAATTTAAAAAGTTTGGAAAAACGTTGCTTCAAATATTGTCTGCAAAATAATATTCAGTTATTTCATAAACTGAAACATTCAGGGGTGAGGAACCCATTGCTAGAGGGTGGTATATCTTTGAAAAGACTGTAAGACTTGAGAAGATTTAGTCATTCCTCTTCYTTGCTCTCTTTTTTCTTCTTCCCTCACCTCCATCAACTGTGCTGTTTCAAAGTGCAGCTTGACTTTCATTAGGGTTCAAAAGCACTAAGTATTTTCTACTAATAACTCAAAACTCTGCAGAAAATCTCAGTCCTTTCATAGGTTAGAATCACTTTCTAAGAGCAGCCTAACATGCTTCCAAACAGAACATGAGCTTAGCTGGGATTCAACTAGAACAGTGTGGACAAGAATTTATGAATAAACTCCCCCRACTACCTTCTGTTTGCAAGAGTGGACACATTTGTCTGCATTTGCTATGCCAGCAAATGATACCTTGATAGATTTATGCAGCAAGAGATTTAGTGAGAAAGTTAAAATGAACCTCTGAGCATATTTAAAGAAAACGAACTGTCAAAAATAAGGCAAAGATAATTACTGTTGACATGTTTAATCCCTTCGTGGCGGATGAAATAATTCAGCTTGCTTAAGATGCTATATACAGAATAAAGAAAAGTGTTGCAATAGAGATGGCATTTGGAACAGAAGATGGCAGGTGCAAGTGAAGTTTATTTCAGATCTTGTGGGCTTTGTGTGGATTTACTACACTCGAGCAGCATTCTCTTAGGGGAAAAAGAAAAAGGTTATCTGTGTAGCACTGAATAATTCCCTCCGCACACAAAAGACATAGGAAGACTAGCTAACGGAAAGAAAAATCTGGTTTCAACTCGTAGCAGAATTTTGCTTTTAATTGTACACTGAAAAAAAATCAAAATCCTTTATTCCCTTTATGCCATTAAAATACATGCCATTTCCAAGAAGTATGGAATTTTTATTACTCTTTTTACAATGTGGAATCCACATCATAGACAAACTAATAGCTAAAAGTCAAGCTTACTGTGAGAAAAATTTAATGCAGGGCAAATGGTGCTGAATACCTCTGGAAAAAACAGACTTCTCAAATTGCACAAGGTCATTCAGTAACTAATCTTTTAAACTAGAAAGATGGCAGAAGATGTCCAATACATTCATCAGTATATCACAAACTTAAAGGTAATTGTAATGCCTATATGTGTTGCAACCCAGGCACCTATCATACGCCTATCGCTGTGGTACCCAAGAGCCTGCAAGAATATGCCTCGCACGGATGGGATTATCTAAGAGCAGGTTTAACAGAGAAGCAGTGCAGAACAAATGAGTTGTCCAAAGTTAGAGCAAAAAATCCTTAAGATGAAGAGGCAGCTGTAGTTCAAAGGCAGAGCTGACCAGAATGTTTAAAGCAAGACATGCGAAGAACAAATTCAAAGGAGCAGCCTTCAAATATAGTATGATGGGACAGTTCATGGAAAGAAAAAGGAAGAATTTCATTGAAGTGGAGAAAAATTTCAAATAGAAAATACAATTAACATTCTTGAACCAAATTCATTCCTGATGTAAACCCCCTAAAACTAGTTAGTTTACAGTAGAGGGAAATATATTCTTTGGTGTGAATGCAACAAAGCAACATTCTTCCAACTAGATGAGTCAAGCCAAAGCATTCTATGCAAAAATATTCACTGTGACTATATTCAGTTGAACCAAAGAAGTAAGCATGTCTGTACAATTTTAGCACAGTCTGTTTTGTTAATCCTACAGTACAAAGTATTCTGCAGTGCCATTTAATGTTCAGTGTGTCATTCCTCAGCTAAAGCACTGAAGGGTCATGGAATTTATGAAATAGTTTGTTTTGAATGAACATTAACTTTTGGGTGTGCTTGTGCAGTAGGAATCTTTTTGAAGGAAGGCTTAGGTACTGCTTGTTGGCTTGCTGGTAAGACACTTATAAAATTAGAAGAAAAAGTGATTCATAGACTGCTTTGAGAATCCATGCTAGATTCCACTATAAATACATGACAGAAGACATACAAAAATGTGCAAATGGCTTCAGTAGCACAATCACAGAGGAAAATAAGATCTTCCAAAGATCTTATCGTGTAAATAATATAATAGAAGGAACAGCTTTTTATTACTCCAGCACATAAATCATTTTGTCAGGGAAATAACTCCTTTTATTGTATAGTCATTTCAAAATTTTGGGAGGTGGGAACAGTAATATCAGATACCATTTAATATCATCATGTGGGCTTGACCCATATGCAACAATAGCTCTGTAGTATCACAACAGAGCTTGTGATATTATCTGTAGCAACTCTGCCTGGTCACTCCAAGTAGCACTAAAAGACCACCTTTTTACAAGAAATCACCACTGAGAACTAACACCACAGCACACCTCATAACTTCTTGGTCAATACACAAGCAGTATTGACACTTCTTACCTCCTAGACATTTCTCCACCCCTCTTTTTTATTGCTCCTCACTGTCTTCCCCTCTCTCTGAGCCTTCCTCTTTTTCTGCCTTTCCAACATCAGCAGAAGGCGGTGCTGGGAGAATATACAATATGAAGCAGCTTGGGCTGATGGCCGCTGAAGCTTGCAGTATAGATGCCTGCATGACCAAGGTCCGCAATGCACAGCGAGTCTGCGGGATCTGCGGAAATGCCATGGTGTGGCCCGCGTCACAGCTGGAATAATCTCTTTTCAGGAAGAGCTGGTCCTTGAACTTCTGATTTTGGCTGGTTGGGCGTGAACTGCACAAAGTAGCTTTTCCCCCGAAGATAATACAAATCTGACCATAACCTTGAGCTCAAGGACATGAAGTAAATAGGCATTTGCTCCAAATTACACTTTAGATTTGGATCRAAAAAATAACACTTACAAGGAAAGACTTGTCTGTGTTTCTTTGGCAAGTAGAATCTCTCATTTCTCAGAAAAGCTTGTAATTTAAATGGCCACAAGCCTCACCTCTTAGTAAAGAGATAGTTCATCTCTCAAATGCTCAGATAATTGCATTAAATACACAGAAGTAATTTAGATACTAGTCCCTGTAAAATATTTGGCTACAAAGAGTAAAGCGCACCTGAAGTAAAAACACACTCTATGCTCTGAGCTCTATACACTGAGCAACAGTGCTAAGAAAGTGCCCTGTTGAACCTCAAATGCATTTGATCCTGGATATACACRTATATATCTGTGCCGTTATCTCCCTTTGCTGTTAATTCGACTTAACAGAAAGATATACCTGCAGAAGTGAAGCAGCTAAACACTACATCTCTATTTTAATTTGTGCCATGTTATTAATATTCTTCCAGTGTCGTTTCTGGTGCATGCATTAAGTTTTAATTAGTATTCCCTGAAAGAGGCATGGGATCTATTATTAACCATTGGAGGCATTTGTTTGTTTAGGAATCCAGGTTTACATAATGTTTTTCCTTTCCAGCCTTCACCTCAGATTTTGAGCAACTGACTTGATTAATTTCAGAAGATCACGTAACAACTGAAAGCAAATAAACTAAAGTAAAATTGAATCCGCTCTTTCAACAATACGACTTAATATGATTTAATTTTACCCAGACTAATGAATACAAGATTAGGTAAGGCTTGAGTAAAACATGTCGCAGCTCCTTGTGGGTCAGGCACTGCCACCTACTGACCCCCGGGTGCTGCAGCCCGCCCCGAGCTGCCCCGGCACCCTGCGGCTGCTGCGCCGCCTCTCCCCGCCGCTCCCGCCCGGGACCCGCCGCTGGGTCGCCGCCGCCGCCTCTCCCCGCCGCGACCACCTCCTGCGCGGCCGACCATCTTCCGCAGAGCCGGGGCGGGTCGGTAGACCACCCGCTCCTGCCTGCCGAGATACAGGATGGCTAAAAATATGCGACAGCACTTCTGGACACTGTGGTTTTCAGTCTGCCATATATTGCATTTGGTTTGTCGTCATTCCTCTATTGCATATATTTCAGCTTAAAGTTTTTTAAAAAGATATTTTAAAAGCCACTTGGTGCTGTTATACAATATTCAAAAGTATGCATGTCATTTTGCTGGGTAAATAACATGACGTTGAATACAGCCAGTAAGCACATCTACATGACCTAATGGCAAGTCTTTTCTTGTAGATACAAAGCAGTAAAGAAAACTGACCTCTAATGAGCCCAAGTACTTAAACCATTTTTGAAAGAATCAGTCCTAAGTTATCTTCTTGTTCTGGACAACTTCATTTGTAGTTCTGAAATTCAGGCATTTTTTCATGGCCTCTTACAAGCAGTCTGCAGTCTCCCTTTGCCATGCCCAGAACCAAAGACCGAATCAGACTGAAAGTGGTGATCCCACGTAACGGCTAGAGCAGGGTAAGTTATATTTGCACCCCGAATCCAGCTCAGTTCCCGAGCAGACAGTCAAGTCAGTCACATCACACAGCATAACCCATTTCATTGATTCACCACACAGCTATTCCCTACAGGACACAAGCACATGAGCTCCCCAGCGACTAGCCCATCCCCCAGGATTCGCAGTATGTGAAGATCTGTCCCTGTAGCCATTCCCACAGCACAAACGAGGCACAAGCTTCCATGTATATATACGGGAGAGGAAAGATGCTATGAAACAAACTTATTTTTTCTCCTGCATCAGTTCAAACTCTTACCTTTTATTTTCCTTGAGGATTATATTGAAACTGTTGTTTTTAAAGAGAATGAAGAGATAGCGTGCATTAATTGACTGCTTCTTCATGCAGTGATGGGCTTGCAGGAAGTGATCTTATACATGTAATTACCTGATAAGAATGATCTTCGCACAAGTCTTTGTGCATTTGGTTTTATGTGAGCCATTGCTTACAATCAACTTTGACAGATGTACAGCAGCACATCCATAGAGCATGCAAGCACAAACTAAGTTTGGTGCCTTGTAACCACACTAAAACAAATCCTCTATTGACAACATATGTTCATACAAAAAGTACAGCTATAAGCTGAGCATGCAAAGCAAACCAGATTCATGCTTTCTTTAGTAAAGTACATAGCTAATGCTGTTACAGGAAGAGGAAAATATCTATGGACAAGATAAGGAGGCATGCTTAACTTCATTCAGTGCAGGTAGAAGAAGCATTTCAATTTACATATTCCTCACTTATTTACCGCATTTCATATGATGCTCATTTATCATTTATTGAATTTGGCTAAACCATTAAAATATATCATACATAATCCCTAATCCACATGACAGTGCTTCAAGTAACTTTAGTTTACTTAACATAGATAAAGTTACACATTGCTCTTCAACACTGATGCCCGATTTCTTGATTCGGCACATTATTTGGAACTAGCAAGTCTCTCACATGAGAATCATCATGCAAAAGTTTCAAACCTATACATCAAAAAACTATTCATAAATAGATACTGGTGCCTTCGGTTTCTGTGTTGAGGGCTATACATCCTTTACTTCCTACACACTTCCCTTTAAAAGGCGTCTCGCAGAGAAAGTCAGCGCTGCTTCTTATGCCTAGGGCTACAGAGATCAAGTCAAGCAAGAGCAGAAGGAAACACAGTTTAAACTGACAACTGCAGCTGAGCAGACTGACAGGCTGCTCGCTTGCCTGCACCATATGCTATATCATCTCAAAAAGGCAAAGACAGTAGTTGAGTAAGGAATATGTAAGGAAATATGTAAGGAAAACCACAAAAGAGGCACACAAGTCACTGAAGCAGAATAATGATTTCAATAGCTGTTCTGTTAGGAATTTTTCTTTTAACCTTTACCTAAAAATACCTCATACAGTCCAAATGCACAGATCATAATGCCAGCTTTGAGACTACTGTATAGATCTCCTCTGAACAAAGGGCATGAGAGATACTACCATATGTTTGAAAAGAGATCATGGAGTCTTGATTAGGGGATAAGGATAATTTTCAAAGCTCAGCATAAATGAAAAGCAAAATCAAGCGACAGCTTTAGTGTCAACACCTGCTTTTTTTCCCTTTTTTTTTGATTTCTGAAACATGACAATGTGTTTATTATTCATTTAAGTAGCTCCAGTTCCAGCAAAGATGGCATTGCGTGTCCTCATCGTCGCAATAAGCTCACCATTTTTTAAATATTTATAATTGCACTTCTTGTGAAGCATACACCTATTTTGGGTTACCAAAACACATAATAAATTTACCTTCTAGTGCACCTTTAACAAAGGCAAACGAATATACCAAAAATGGATTTCTATATACAATGGCTAAAGTTAAATTATGCTAATTGTATCAAGGCATGAATGAGAAATAAAGAGCATCAGATGTCCCCCCAGCCGCAACTCATACTTTTTAAAGTGAGGAAGGTACGTATTGTAAAATTTTGGCTGTGACATGGCTGGCAATACCAAAGGTAGGCCATTACTTGGATAATTTTTCAAGTTGAATTTATGCAATTTCAAAACTTGAGAAAATTACACGGTTACATCAAAAAGCTTTTATCTTTATAGAATATTGACCATCCTAGCTCTAGTATAAAAAGGTACCCACGCAGAGCCTCTCATAAAGCTCAGATACCTACTTGCAAAATAAAAATGTTGCAATATCCACGTGATAAGTGGCATAACCCATCTTAATACCAGACAGCTGCAGAATCTTATCTGCGGGAGCATTAAGAACACCCTTTTCCTAGAAAGTAAATAGCCAGCGATCCCATCCCAGAATCTGTCATGCAATGAGTGAGCTATTAAGCGCCGCTTTTTTTTTTTTTTTTTGCGCCAAGTGCTTTTCCGCACGGTTAAGAAACCAGCCGCATACGAGTTATTTAAGCGTATTTTCAAAACCGGGCTCTGCGCAGGCTATTTGAAGGCGCCTGCCGGGCAGGGCAGCAGCTTCGCTGGGCGAGGGCCACCACAGGGTGACGGAGCCACCCGGAGAGGCTGCGGAAACCTGTGCCCACGGCGGCAGGAGGGCGGAGGAGGCGGCGGGCGGCTGGCTTTTAAGCGAGCGCCGTGCACGGGCGCC